>NW_007728966.1:325538-392139 GCF_000696425.1 Galeopterus variegatus
CCCCCCCGCCTCTCCCAAGGGACCACGACTCTGCAGTCTTGCACTGGGGTTTGGAGCCCTGCCATGCAATTGCGTGCTTCTTGAATTCTCACAGATCTTCTCAGCCGGGCTAATCATCCCGCCCCTCACACGCTTGCTGCCAGCTTCTGGTGAGCTAATGGGTACCAAGTACCGTATAAACAGTCCAGTTTGAACTGTGTGGGTCTCTCCTAGCTATACTATAGGAAGCCCAACCTCATCTTTATATCACTAGCAGTAAGTGCTCAGTAAACGTTAGCCATAGGGTAGGCATGTGCTAGGAACTTTATATACTCGCTCTCATTCAGTTTCATTCCCACAATGATCCTTGGAGGTAGGTATTATAATCCCACTTTTACACATGAGGAAACTGATGCCCATAGAGGCTGAACAGCTTGCTTGAGGTTATAGAAATTAGCTGTGAAACTAGACTTGAACCCAAGCCCGGTTGACCCCCAAGACCTGTGCACAGCCTGTGTAATGGTAGGTTACTCCAGAGGTTACCCAAGCCTGCTTCTCCTGGCCAGGACAGGCAGGTCTCCTTTGCACTAGGCCTGCCGTTCTGGGTGAAGCCTGATGGTCCTGTGATCTCTCAGCTGGCTAATCACTGTAGGACATGCCCCTTCCAGGAGTCTTCCAGGGTGTCTGGGGACTCCTTGGCCTGGCCTCCAAGCCACTGACTCCAGCCCCTCTGTCTCCACCCATGAAGGTATGCCCAGCATTTTCCCACCTGCTCCCCTTTGCCCCTATGTTCACATCACCTGAACCACTGCTTTTCCCTGGAGGAACAGAGCAGGAGTGAGTGGTACCTTGAGGAAGTGCACATGGTCTGCAGCTGGCAGAGCAGCTGGTGGAGCTCGTGACAGGACCTATAGTGGCTGGGCCTCAATGCTGAGAGCACTGGAGAGCCATTGAGGAGTCTTGAGCAGAGGAGGTGCCCAGTAAGGCTAGCTCTTTAGAAAAGAGTGTGTGGCCCTAAGGGACAGAGTGAAGTCCTGTGGTAGGATTATGAGGACTTGACCAGGTCTCCCTGCAAGGCAGGGCATAGTGAGTAGTGGGTTTGCTTTTTGGAAAGGTCCCTCCAGTGCTGCGTGAGGGCTGGAAGGAGGTAGAGAGACTGGAGGCCTGTGGTCAGGCTCTGTAAACAGTCCAGAGCCAGCAGTGCAGAGGCCTGAGTGAGTCAGGGCGGTGGGTAGACTGAGATTTTAGGAGGTTGGATCACTGGGACTTGGACATCTAGAGGAGGGAGGAAATCAAGATTACGTCTGTTAGTGTGGGTCTGTTGTCAAATTACCTAGAAGGAGCCCTGGCCTGGGAGGGCAGATTTTGGCTCTCCCAGCTCGGTGACCTGGACCGGCCTTTCCCTCCAGGCCTCAGACCTCCCTATCTGTGAAGGGATTGGGTGAGGTGGTCTCTCCTGCTCTGACCCAGCAGTTCTGTGACATGACTCTGGCCCAGGAGGTAGGACCATGGTGTGGCCAGCTCAGGCCTAGTCTAGGATGAACAAATCTGGCCAGGTCTGCTGTGGTCTGGGGCCAGCGCCTGGCATGGCTGCCATCTGAGAGAGCACATCTCTGACCTCTGGATGCCCTCCCATCCCTGCAGCAGCTCAGCCCTCCCTGTCAGCTGTCTTGGTCTGGCCTGCCTGGCTGCCCTAGGTCCTGGCTCCATCCAGGGCCCCTGCTGTCCCTGTGACTGGCACTAGGAGGAGTGGCCCAGCTCTGGGACCCCATTGGCCAAACCTTGCCTCGGCTGCACACACCCCTACCTCCCAGGATGGCTGCCTGCCCACCTTGGGACTAGGAGGCCTGGCCTTGTCTGCCCTGATGTGGGCAGACTGCCTTGGAGTCCAAGGAAGGAGTTGGAGTCTGAGAGACTATGCCTGGGGCCACCTGAGCTCCTGTGTCCCCACTGCCTGTACTCCAGCCCAGGGGCTCTGCAGCCCTCTCTTAGAGGGGAGCGGGGGACAGCAACACTGAGGCTTGTCCTTCAGCCCTTCTTGGAGGAGCACAGTGTTTCCTATCTGACAGGGGGTCAGCCTCTGCAGCTTCCTCATTGGAACTCAGCTGGGCACACCAGACCCCAGGCAGGCTTAGATCCTGGAATCCTGGAACCAGGGCTGGGGGTACCTCAGGGGTTGGCAGTTCTTTCCCCAACCTGGTGAGTGACAGATGTGGCTCAGGAAGAGAGGGACCTTTCTCAGGGCCACACAGCACCTGACGGACAGGGCTAGGACTTGAATTCAAGTCTGTTTCTGATTGTCCCTCCACAAACCTTTGATGAGGTCCTACTGTGTGTCAGGCCTTCTTGGCCCAAGTTGTCTTTATGTTCTCAGTGTTTGGCTTAGGGCCCAGGTCAGAGAAGGTGCTTGGCGAATGAATGAATGAACAGATTAATGAGCGGATGAGGCAAAGGTCCTGTCTCCAGGCACGGAGAGTGTAGTGGAAAGGTAGAGTCCTGTTTCACAGAACAGGAAACAGGAGGCCCATGGGAGTAGGGATTGACCAGGTGAGAAGCAGAGAGAGGATGGAACTCAGGTATCCTGACTGCTGGTGCAGGGCTTTTTCCATCTTTAGTTTCCCCATCTGTAAAATGGGTTAACAGTCCTTGCCTCCAACCTCCCTTGTGAGGATCCTGTGAGGCAGTAGATGTGCATAGGCTGATGAAGCAGGGACATGAGGTGGGGACTTCCCTGTGCATGTCCACACCACCCAGAAACCCCAGACGCCTGCTCTCTTTGTTCTACCCACTTGCTCTCTGCATCTTGCCTCTCCCATTTCCTCAGCTCTCCCCAGGGCTTCTTTCTGGAATGTTCAGAACCCCTGGCTGTGGGAGGGGTTTGGGAAGAGTGTGGGTGAATGGAGTCTGCCTGCCTCCTCTACCAGCTCCTGCACCCAGAAAGCCAGCCACCCCCATCCACGTCCATGCAGGCTCCAGTGCACAACCAGGCCAGCAATGCCTTGGCATGGTTACCATGGCGATGGGTCCTGCTGCTTGGATCACGGTGGCCTTCAAGCCACCTGCAAGAGCCTGCAAGCTGGGCAGCCTAGCACCCCACAGGCCTGCACCCAGGCTGAGGGCTCCTGGAGCAGCTGCCCTCCTCTGTCCCCTCAATGCCCAGCACTGTGCCTGGTACCCAAGGGCTCTCGGGAATGAGCTGCATCTCTGGGAACCCACAAGCATTTCTGGGTCAGATAGCCCTGGTTCAAATCCTGCTCCTACCACTTAGGGGTCAGTGACCTTGAACAAGTTACCTTGGTGAATTTTGAATTTATTGAATTAGCTCTGGGAGCCTCATAGAGGGAATCATCTGAGGAGTACAGCCTCCAGCATGAGAGCCATCACCACCCCATCCTATGCTGTGGCAGTCCTGCCATTGGGTCATGATGCTCTTTGCTGCTGCATCCAGGCCCAGGGCCCTGCAAACTGTGTAGTGTGGTAGGTGGGAGCTAAGACTCTGAAGTCAGACCTGGGGTCACGGCTGGGCTTTGCTACGTAATTGGGCCTCAGATTCCTCACCTGTAAGATGAGGATAATCACATGCCTGTCTCATAGGTCTGTTGAATGGAAAAAATTTAATTAGTACATGTAAAGTGCTTAGAAGAATATGTGACACTTAAGTGCTATGTAAACGTTGGTGGCAACTATTACCACCACACTGTGGGCATTGGCCATGGGAATTGGGACCCACATGCCCATCTCTCCTCATTTTTCTCACACATACAGATGTGCCCAGCTCTCAAGTTCACAGTCCGATTAGGGAGGGAAGCCCAGAGAGGGGATGGCAGCTTGCCTCCCCTCCAATCCCAGGGACTGACAGGTGCGCCCCACTCTTCTGCCTGGGGAGAAGTGCAAGCCAGGCTCTGAGCAGAAGCCCCACCCCTAATTCATGAGTTTGAGGATTTTCTCTGCTGGTTCTCCAGCTGGCAGCTGCTGTAGCCCTGCCTTGGATCAGACAGCTGGTCAGTGACTGCCCAGAGCCCTCCCAGTCAGTAGATCCAAGTGCTGAAGACATCAGCCCTCAGCAGCGGCCCTACTTCTGGTGTCATCTGCAGGGCCAATGAGCCCAAGAAAGGGGCCCTTTGGGGATGAAATTGTAGCTACTTTTTGAAACACTTCCCTGGGAATAAATCCCTGGCTTCACTGCTACAGAGTCACTAGGCCTCCCTGTGTAGAAAAGAGGACTCTTTCAAGAAGGAAGGTGAATCTAAGGTCAAACTGTAAAAGGCTGGCCACAGCTGAAGTGAGCAAGACTGGATTCTCGGCATTATTCCTCTCCCCCCTCCCTCTCCCTCGGTTCCAAAGTTATGTTAACATGGAGTTGCTAGCCAAAAGGAAACTGGGCATAGGTGCACCCAGATAGCCCCCTGGGGTCAGACCATGGGCTGGAGAGTGGAGCCCACTCTTGGGGTGGGGTCTGGTGAGAGGTGGCCCTGGGCTGCTCTCTCCTGCCCCTCAGGCTCTGAGGTCTCAGGGCTGGGCAGACCTGGGAGACCCCTTGGTGAGCTGACCTCTGTCCCCACATGTTCCCCAGGGCTTTGCCTCTGTGTTCTCGAGCCGCACATCCCGGAAGTCAGCCTCACGTGCAGGGGACAACGACTTCGCCATGGCAGAGGGCGAGGGGTACCGGAACCCCACGGAGGTGCAGATGAGCCAGCTGGTGCTGCCCTGCCACACCAACCAGCGTGGTGAGCTGAGCGTCGGGCAGTTGCTCAAGTGGATCGACACCACGGCCTGCCTGTCTGGTGAGGCTGCACTCGGTACAGCCGTCCTCCCACCCATAGGCCCCAGAGAGCCAAAGCAGAGGCCTTGATCTTCAGATGTGGTCACTGTCCCCTCCGAGTGCCACACCTCTTCCTCATCTAGCCCTTGCTCACACTGGTCCACCTGCTTGAAATGCCTTCCCACTCTCTCAGTGCTCAGAACAGCCATCGCTCTCTCCCCAAACCTCTACAGCCCTGAATGGTGGTCCTGTACCCTTAGGTCCCAGGTTCAACACAGCACAGCCTTAAACAGGGCTGCTTCGAGACTGGCTGGAAAATGCTGTGAGCAGAGACTACAATTGTGTCTGCCGTACTGTGCTCCCTACATGGAGTTGAGCTGAACTGAGCTGAATTGATCTCACTTCATTCCCTTTGTTGTTCTTGAGTCCCTCCAACCCTTAGGGAGCTCACCGCTGGGTAGGGTGAGGTTGGGGGACAGAGAGCTGATCTGACTGCCTCCCAGCACTGTTTGAGAAACCCTGACCCAGCCCTGAGGGCCAGGAGGGGTTCCAGAGGGGCTCAGGCACCTGAGCGGAGTCTTTGAGGGTAAGATGACTCAGGGGAGGAAACAGAGCTGGGCAAAGGTACAGGCGCTCAAGGAGGCCAGGAAGTAGAACATCACGGCATGACCATTCATTCATTCAACAGCTGCTTACTGAGTTCCTACTAGGTGCCAGGCACTGTTCCAGGACTGGGGTACAGCAATGAACAAGACAGGCAAAAACCTTTGCCCTCAGGTAACTTACAGTCTAGCAGAAGGGAGAGACAATAGACAGAAACCAGATATTTAAAACGGGGTCAGGGAGTGGTAACTGCAGTGAAAGAACAAAAGAAGGCAGGTTCAGAGCATGGGTGGGAGGCATGGCCTTGGTTGTGTGGTTGGAGGACCCTTTGAGGAGGTGACATTTGAGCAGAGGATTGTAGATGTGGGATGGCTGCTAACATCTGCCTTTCTTCTTCTGATGCCAGCGGAGAGGCATGCTGGCTGCCCCTGTGTCACGGCCTCCATGGACGATATCTATTTTGAGCACACCATTAGGTAAGTGGCCCCTCCTGCCTCAAAGTCTCTCTGCTCTCCCTACCCTGAGTCTGTGGCCTGCTCCCCTGTCTCCACACCTGGTCAGTCTTTGTGCTGCCTACAGCCAGACTCAACTGACCCAAGTTCTTTGAAAATAGAATGGGGGCAGCATCTGGGGGCAAGAACCTGTCTGCAGGATCTCTGGGACCATGATGGGCTAGGAGCTGGGCTGTTGTTGGGTGCCAAGAGGTGGGTTCTCTTTGTCAGGGTGAGGTTTACGAAGTTGCTTAGGTCTGGAGTTGGATGTTGCTGAGACAGCATCATGGGTACTGCATGACTTTGGGGATGTCAGTCTCTGTCTCTCTCTGGGCCTCAGTTTTCTTTCTTTTTTTTTTTTTTTATAAAGATGACCGGTAAGGGGATCTTAACCCTTGACTTGGTGTTGTCAGCACCACGCTCAGCCAGTGAGCGAACCAGCCATCCCTATGTGGGATCCGAACCCGGGGCCTTGGTGTTATCAGCACCGCACTCTACCGAGTGAGCCACGGGCCGGCCCAAAGGCCTCAGTTTTCTTATCTGCAATTTGGAAGGGATTAGACTTAATCAGTGAATCCCTTTTTGAGCTTGGATACTCTCTGTGGGTCATCAGTCACTGGACTGTCTGGAGGCCCCTAGACAAGGCACCTTGGCAAAGCCTGAGCCGGAAGCTTGGGCCATTCACCCTTGCTCACATACCTCCAGGTCATTGAGGAGCTCATTATCAGGATAGACATTTTTTCTTTTTTTAATGGCTGTACTGGTTAGAAAGCTCTTCGTTACGCTGCACTAGTTCTGTCTCTCCATAGCTTTGCCCGTAGGTTCTTGTCCTGCTTCTGGGACCCAAGGAGCATGCTGCACCTTTGGCCTCGGACAGGCTGCAAGGGCTGCACACAGAGCTCTTGTCTCCAGACCTACTCCTAAATTTGCCATCAGTCCCTAGGATAAGTGCCAAGAGCTTTTGCAGGACTTCCTGGGTGCCCAGTGTGTCATGGTTAAGGAAGAGTTTGGCTAGTCCCTGTACTCAGTCATTCATTTACTACATACTTAATATTAGTGGAACACCTTTTCTGGACCAGGGGTCATGCTGGTTTGAGTACATAAAGTCCACTGGACCTCCATCTCTGTTCCAGGAGCTCCAGGTCTGCAGGAGAGGCAGGTGTAGAAACATCATCTGAATTCAAAGTGTGAGGTTCCATCCTGATGATGAACTCTGACACATGGGTTCTTTGTAATACTTTTCTAGATACTTTTTATTTTAGAATACTATTAGATTTACACAAAAAAAGTACCTCTGAAGGCAGTACAGAGAATTCCCATATGTCCCACACCCAGATCCCTTGTTATTAACATCTTACATTCGTAAGGTACCTTTGTCACAATTAATGAACCAATATTGATCCAATATTTGTAATGCCTTTTAAATGCATGAACTTATTTAATCCTCAGAACAACACTATGAGGTCATGGCTGTTAGTATCCTTATTTTACAGATGAGGAAACTGAGGCACAGAGAAGTGACGTAATTTGCATAAAGTCATACAGCTAATGGAGAACCCAGGATGTACTACCAGGGAGATAGTCTGGCTCCAAAGCCTTGACTCCTAGTCAGTGGGCTACATTTCCTGTATACCTGGGGGTGGTTGTAATCTAGGGGGGCTTCCTGGGGGATGTGTTCGAGCTGACCCCAGTACTGTCAGCACCGTACATAGCGACACTTAAAAGGCAAGGGGGACTGCGCCTGGGCCAGTTCTGGGTCTCTGCTGCCAACACAGAGGAGGAGCTAGGGATAGTGAGAGCTGGGGATGCATGCGTGATGGATGGACCTGCTGTAGAGCCCCACAAGTGCACGTGAGTCTGGGCAGAGGAGGATTTGGTTGAAAGCGAAAGCCAGAGAGGATCCTGGGATGAAAGGCAAGCTGGGGAGGGGCCTGGAGCAGGGTTGGTGGCCAAGAAGGCCTGGCTGCACCTGAGGAAAGCAGGGAAGGTTTTTTGTTTGTTTCTGTTTTTGCCATTTAAAAATATTTCCAAATGTATCTCTAAGGCCTAAAAACTCTTTTTAAACATAACCTCAACACCATTACCACACCCAAAAAAAAAAAAAAAAATTAACAATGATTTCTCACTAACATCGATATTCAGTGAGTGTTCATTTTTAATTTTTTTCTCTGGTGGCTGGCCGGTGCAGGGATCCAAACCCATGACCTTGGTGTTATCAGCATGATGCTTGAAGTGAGCCACTGCCAGCTCCATCCAGTCAGTGTTCGAATGCCCACACTGTCTTATGAATTTGTTTTTATTTTGTTTTGCTTTACAGTTATTTTTGTTATCTAAACCATGATGCAAATAAGGTTGCAATTCAATTGGTTGCTATGTCTCTCTTTTTTTCAATCTATAGATACTCCTCCTCCCCCAGTACCAGCCATCTCTCTCTCTTTCTCTCACCCTCCCCCTCTGTTTTTTTTCCTTGACATGTATTTGTTGAGGAAACCCAGTTACTGCCCTCTAGTGTTCTCCATCAGCTGGGTTTTGCTGTTAGCATGACTATGGTGTAATTTAACATGTTCCTCTGTCCCCTGAGAGTGAATTGGCTCTAGGGAAAGGCTTGACAGGGGTCAGATTAGTTTACAGGGAGTGCCTCTACATTGTGAGGAACACCTGGAGGGGTGTTGGGGAGCTGGAGGGGGTCCCCAGGAGGCGGGGAAGTGACCCTGGAGAAGGAGCAGTTTGGGCCTGAGCTGTGAGGATGGACAGTCAGGGAGGACGAGGAGCTCGGAAGTCCCAGTGGGTGTCCACTTGGCTTCTGGGGAAACTAGAGGGAGGGGAAAGGGGAGGAGAGGAAGAGTCACAAATTTCTCCTTTAGTACCACAGAAAATAGACTTTTGTTTTTATTTTGGCAACCATAGATGTTATTTTTCTTCTGATTTTTGATCATGAAAACTTTCGAATGTATAGAAAGGTTGGATAGTGCAGTGATCACCAGAACTGAAATTCAATAATTAACATTTTGCTAAATTTGCTTTATCTATATATGAGGTTACTTTGAAAAGTTTGTGGAAAAATAGAATTGAAAGATAATAAGAAAAAAATTGAATGTTTCCACGAACTTTTTGAAGTACCCTCATATGCACAAATACGTATATTTAACAATTTTATTAGCATATTCATGATTATAAATCATACTTATTCTTTATGCCCCTTATCCAATCTCTCCCCCTCCCACTCCTCTAATAACCATAGATTTGTTCTCTCCTGGTAGATTAACTGTTTGTTGATTTGTTGCCTATATGATCTGTCCAGTACTGAGACACGTGTGTTCGGGTCCCCACTATTATCGTATAGCAGATGCTTCTTCTATTACTCTGGACTGTGCTTTGTCGAGAGAGACGACTTCTTTTTTTTCCTGGTCTCCACTGGTGAAATGGTGTTTTTGGTGTGCTCTTTACTTGGTTGCGGCTGGGCTTGGCTTCCCCCTGCATATACTTTTTCCTCTCTTTCTTTCTCTTTTTTCCTGAACCATTTGAAAGTAAGTGGCAGACATCGTGACACTGCATCCCTCAACATGTCAGCATGTCTGTCCTAAAAATGGCCCTCCCCTACATGACCATTAGAACTGCTAAAAAAAGTGAACAGAAATCAACAAACGTCTGGTCCACGTGGGCTCATGCTGTTCATTGAGTTCCTGCTGTGGGCCAGGCCTGGTGCTGGGCTCTGCCAAACTTCCTCTCACCTGACCCTCAGAACCTCAGGCAGTGTTCATGCATTCTCTGTACCTCACACACAAGGAAATACACTCAGAGAGGCAAAGTGACTCACCTAAGGTCACGCAGCTTGGTAGAGTGACAGTCAAGATAGAGCTTGACTGGAACCCAGGCCTGCGTACCCCTCCCACTGTGCTCACTGTGGCCCCTTGACCAGCAGACCTTTCCTAGGCTTGATCAGGAGGCTGTGTTATTTGAGGAAGAAATCAGCACTGTGCTCTCCATGTTTATGAGCAAGGTGCAGAGAGGCGAAAGGACTTCTCAAGGTCACAGCAGTCGAATGGGGCCGCACTCCAACCTCCTGCTCCCTCCTCCCCACAGTTCATCAGCTGGGCACCCTCTGCTGACTCTAGCTGGGCACAGGGCAAGCTGGGGGGCTCCCTTGGGGATTCATTTGGACTTAGGAATCATTCCAGAGGGACAGGCTGCAGCTGGAAAGTGCAGGGCTGGTGCAGTCTATGGAATCAGTCTAGAATCCTAGCGCTTTTTAGCTGGGTGACCTTGGGCAAATAGCTTAACCTCTCTGATGCTCAATCCCCCCTAAACCTTCCTGCCAAGCTTGTTTTTAGTCTCAGATGAGGTAGTGCAGAGTGCCTGGCACATAGCAGGCATTCTTTAAATGTTTCCACTTCCCTTCCCACTCTGTTTATAGCCCCTTACACTTAGTGGGCATTCAATAAATGTGGGATTCATTAACTCAGTCAGCCTCTGTTTATGGAGGACCCAATCTGTGCCATGTGCTAGGCCTTAGAGAGTCAATGGTGAGCAAAACACATGGCTCTTGCCCCATGGAGCTTAAGGATTGTGGGGACACAGAGGTCAATCCACTGGGAGAAGTGTCGGAGGGTGAGCGAGCCTCACAGGGCTGCTGGAGGGCAGGGAAGGCTTCCCAGGGGAGGGGACCATTGAGCCAAGAGCAAAAGGAAGCTCAAGCATTAATTGGACAGCAGGGAGCAGGGGAAGAGGGGATGGATGAGATCACACCACGTCTCTCAGCCTCCCGCTGTAAAGGAGGGTGCTCACACTATCTTGCTGGCTTGCTTTGAGGACTCGGTGACATCACAGATGTGCATACGCTCTGCAAGCCATGACGTTCTGCCGCCAGTTCCCCCAGCAGAGGTGCTGTGAGTGTCTGAGGCCCCCGCTCCATCCCTCTGTCCCCTCTGGAAGGCTCACCTCCTGCTTTCCTCTCCCCAGTGTTGGACAAGTGGTGAATATCAAGGCCAAGGTGAACCGGGCCTTCAACTCCAGCATGGAGGTGTGTGGGGTGGGCACTGCCTGGGAGCGGGCATGTGGGTGGGTCCTCTACTGCCTCTCTATTCCTCTCAGCCCCCAGCCCAGGCCACTCAGACTTGCAGAGCCCTGGTCGGGACTCAGAGTTCTGAACCAGCTGGCAGGACTAGGACGATCCTCAGGATCTTCCTGTCTAACATCTTATAATGCAGGAGGGAAAATTGTGGCCCAGGAAAGAGAAGGCACTTGCTTCAGATCACCGAGCACATAGATTCCAACTTGGGACTTGACTCTCAGCCTCCTGAGTCTTCACACCTAGCCTCAGACCGGCTCTTTGGCAGCTGCATGGCTGTGGGACTGGAGGAAAGAAAGGCTCTGTGCTTGATCTTGGAGGCAGAGGGGCTGGAGCAGGGAGAGCATGGGGCTGTGGCCCGTTTGCTTACCTCCCACTGCCTCTGTCTCCTCATCTGTAAAATGGGAGCATGATTCCTATGTTGCAGGGTTGTTGAAGGTTTAATGGGAAGACTGCATGGTGATGCACAGGGCTCTGTGAGCTCTGGGGGAGGACTCTATTTTCCACCCGTGGACTTCAGACCCGGGCAGCTTCACCCAGCTAAGCCAATGGTTCCTGAGGGACCACTGAGGCTGGGATAGCAGAGTCCTGACTATGCCTGAGCACTCCATATATGCCCAGGGACCACCTAGGCGTGACCAGGTGTCCATCCTTTAAATTTAGCCAACACTTTACCTTTGCAAGCCCTTTTGTGGACAGTCTCATTTTAATCCTCTTAATAACCTTGCAAGAATAGGTATGGTCACTCCCATTTTACAGATGAAGAAACTGAGACCCAGAGAAGGGAATTGACTTGCCTGAGGTTTCCAGGGACCAGGGGCAAAGTCGGAACCTATCCTGGGTCTCTGGCCTCCTGGACCTGGTAGGTGATATAGAAATACCAGAGGCCTGGCCTGGGGTGGGACCTGCTGTCTCATTGAGCTGTGGGGCCTCAGTTGATGAGCTCTCTTTCCCCCTCACTCCTCCTACCTTACTCTTCCTCTCCAGGTAGGCATCCAGGTGGCCTCTGAGGACCTGTGCTCTGAGAAGCAGTGGAATGTGTGCAAGGCCTTGGCCACCTTTGTGGCCCACCGGGAGATCTCCAAGGCAGGTGGCGGGACCAGGACGCCGAGGCTGGGTGTTGGTGGAGGGGTTGAGGAGGGGCACAGCAGGGCTCCACAGCCCCCAGAGGAAGGCCCATCCCCCACAGTGATTGGACCCCAGGGGCCTCCCTTCTTTCCTTTCCCCACCTCTCTCTGCACGTCTCATGCGAGGATTCTTCAGGTCTCCCTGGTCGTCATGTCCTATAGTGACACCCTCCACCCATCCTCTGGGACTTTGCCCGAGGACCAGGACTGGGGGACCTTTGGAGGATGGATATGGTGGAGATAAGAAGATGGGGACAGAGGGGAGGAAGCCTGAGGACCAACCAGTAGCCCCAGGCCTACTGTGAGCCAGCCTCAGGCATGAGCTGGGGGCTGGGAGATGGGCCCTTGTGCTATTTCAGGAAACTTGTCCTGAACATCCTCCACCCTGTCCCCTGACCAACAGGTGAAGCTGAAGCAGATCACACCACGGACGGAAGAGGAGAAGATGGAGCACAGTGTGGCTGCCGAGCGCCGGCGCATGCGACTGGTCTATGCAGACACCATCAAGGACCTCCTGGCCAACTGCGTCATTCAGGATGGTGAGCCCGCCCTCTCTGCCCTGGGCCCCTACTACACTGAGGGAGGACGGGGGTCTCCTGGGGATGTTCACTCTCTGGTGCCCTTAGGCCTGCCTAGCCCTCTTGGCCTCAAGGTCTCCTCCAGGGAAAGCAGCATGTTTGGGCCTCTTGCCCAGCTGCCAGGAACTGTGAGGATGGAGTTAGGACATTTGAGTCTCTAGGAGCCAAGCTGTTTGGGAAGGTAGTATTGAGCTAGGCCTTGAAGACACTGTAGGATTTTTTTTTTCTGGTGGTTGGCTGCTACTGGGATCTGAACTCTTGACCTTGGTGTTATTAGTACCATGCTTGCCCAGGTAAGCTAACTGGCTGGCCCTGTAGGATTTTTTAAAAAGCATACATATAGGGCCGGCCCGGTGGCGCACTGGAGAGTGCGCCACCTGGGAGTGCGGTGGCACTCCCGCCGAGGATTCGGATCCCATGTGGAGACTGGTTCCTGCTCACTGGCTGAGCGCGGTGCGGGCGGAACACCGAGGGTTGTGATCCCGTTACCTGTCAGTAAAAAAGACAAAAAAGGAAAAAAAAAAAAAAAAAGCATACATATGTATTTTCCCAAAAAGATGTAGAATAAAAAGCAAGTCTCCCTCCTAGCCTAGAACCCAGGTCCCCTCCCCAGAGGCAATGCTCTTGCCTGTTTTGGGGTAAGACGTATTCCCTGCTTATTTAAGCATAGTATGTATTATTTAGCCTCCCCCCCTTTTTTTAACCCAAAAGAGAACACACAGTAGATACTGTTCTGTATCTTGCTTTTTCCCCCTTAAAGATAAATCTTCCCCACACTGGCCAGCTGCCAAAAAAAAAAAAAAAAGTGTCTTGGAGATTGTTCTCTATCAGTACACAGAGATCTCCTTTGGACTGGGAAGGGCTGGACAGGTGGAGAAATGAGGGAAGGTGTTCCTCACAGAGGGCACAGTCCGGGCAAAGGCCCGAGGGGGACCTTGGATTTGTTTACCAGTCTCCCAAATGTTTGAATGTGGGGTCTTCCTTGAAACCTAAAGGAGGCAATTTTAGGACAAAAAAAATTAACTCAGCTGCCCAGAGTGGGGAGAGAGCAGATAGAACTTGCTCAGGCCAGTGAAAGCAGCAAGCCCGTGGTCTGAATCCCATGTGCTCTGTTTATGCTGGGCTTGGAGGTCACGGTGGGGGGGCCCAGCTCTTTTTACAATCATCAAGACCCCTTGGATCCATCCATCCCACTGTGGCCTCCTAAGTCCCTCCTGTTCTGACAGCCCTTCACCCCAAGGATCCATCCAGATGCCATTGCCTGGCACCTGGGCCTTCGGGCTGACTGGTCAACCTTGGCAGTGCTGTCCTTTTACTTGCTTGAGCTCTGACCAAGCCAGAGGCCTCGTTGTACCCTGTGAATGTCCTGCCCATCCTGTCTCCAGACCTTGGCTCAGGCCACCTTCAGCTTCCCCTCCTCTCTGTTCCCACCCTGCCTGTGGCATCTTCGAGAGCCTGTGAGCCAAGTGTAATGCCACCTCTTTGATAGGCTCTCCCTGATGGTCTCCCCCACTAGGAGGGGGAGACAAATGGCACCCCCAGGGCCAGCTGGTACCTCATGCACATGGTGCTAAGTCAGAACCCGAGTGGGATGGAGTAGTGGAGGTCCTGGGGCTGCGTGTGGGGAGGGTCTGCCCTTGGGAGCTTTCTCACCTCCCTGCCTCCCTTCCTGCCCTCCCTGGACAGATCTGGAGAGCAGAGACTGCAGCCTCATGGTGCCAGCCGAGAAGACCCGCGTGGAGAGCGTGGAGCTGGTCCTGCCCCCTCACGCCAATCACCAGGGAAGCACCTTTGGGGGCCAGATCATGGCCTGGATGGAGAACGTGGCCACCATTGCAGCCAGGTGAGGGGGAGTGTGCTGTCTCTGCTGCCCCTCCTTTGCCCTCCTCCTTCCCTTGACCAGCTCGCTCGGGAGGAGAAACCCAGCTTGGTGTTGGCATTCACACTTCAGAAGTGTGGCTGTTCTGTTAGGGCAACCTGGGGCTTTCAGACCCAGACAACAAGAGAGAAATAGTTTCTTGTGAACTGGCCATTCCTTCCTCCACTCAAAAAGCCCACTGTGGCCCCCATCACCTACATGGGAGCACCGAGCCCCTGGCCTGGCACTAGAGCCTCCCCTTGACTGGGCCTTGCCTGCACCCATCCTGGTATCCGTGCTCCCTTCACATCAAGCTGTTTGCCATTCCCTGCTCCCATCCTCCACTTAAGCAGCCCTGCCTTTGCTCCTGGAGTAACCTCCCGCCAGGCATCCCTCACTATTCTTTGTGTGCTGACATCCTGCCCACCTCCTCCACAAAGCCACCTCTGATTGTAGCCTTCTTCCTAAAGTGAAAATAATTTCTTCTTTCTCCTATAACCTCTGTGCCTGTGTGGGGCTCCTTATACCCTAAATATCAGGGTATTTTTTATAGGTATGATAACTGACATTCACAAATTGGCACTCTCACACCTCCAGGCTTTGTACTCACTGTTCTGTCTGCCAGGAGTGCCCTTCCCAACCCACCTCCCCCCTCAGCCAGGTGGATTCTTCCTCATCCTTTAGAGCCTGTCTCAAGCAGCCCCTCTTCCATGTTTAACTTGTGGGAGACTGTGCATAGCAATACAATTTTGGCCAGTCCTGGCAGTAAGATCTCAGAGGGGGGTGAGAGTTTGGATGGTCAGGGAAGACTTCCTGGAGGAGGAGCACTTCAGCTGGGCCTTGAATGACAAGTAGTTTTGGGTAAGAGGTGGGCTTCCAGGTAATGGGAACAGCAGGTACTAAGGTGTAAAAGTTGGAAGGAAAATGGGGAAGAAGTTTACCCCAAGCCCTGTCCCAGGCTTTCTTCTGTCATTTCGAACTCGGCTCCTTTCCAGCTGTGCACACAGACCTCAGTATTCTAAGCTGTGAAGTGGAACTTAGTTCTGTGCCTCTGAGCAGAATTGTCAGTTATTGGGTGGCAGAGAGTGGGTCACAGGGTGATATGTGTAATTCCAGACTGGGTCTGGGGATGGAAGCGGGGGATGGCTGGAGCACTGGTGGCATTTCTCTTGTCTCCCACCCCTGCCTCCCCAGCCGACTTTGCCGTGCCCACCCTACACTGAAGGCCATTGAGATGTTCCATTTCCGAGGCCCGTCCCAGGTTGGGGACCGTCTGGTGCTCAAGGCCATTGTGAACAACGCTTTCAAGCATAGGTGAGGGGCTGGGGTGGGTGGGACTGGGACCACTGAGGGCTGAGGGCTCTCCTGACCCTAGAAAGGACCTTACTTCAAACCTGCCAGGAACACTTCACCCTGCAGACAAGGTCTAAACCCCTGCCTGGCTGCTGGGTCCCTTCACTATTACCAAATTCAGCTCTGACGTTCCCTCCTCTGGAAGCTTTCCCTGGCTCCCGCTGCTGCCTACCCCTGGCTGGGTCAGAGACCCTGCTCTGGGCTCCCTCAGCCCCTGTGCTTCCTGCTGTCCTGGATTGTATTAGTCCATTTTCTGTTGCTGATATCAGAATACCTGAAACTGGGTAATGTATAAAGAAAAGAGGTTTATTTCTTATGGTTTTGGAGGCTGGGAAGTCCAACGTCCAGGCTGCACATCTGGTGAGTGCCTTCTTCTTGGTGGGGGCTGTATATGGAGTCCCATGGCAACTAAGGGTATCACATGGCGAGAATGGCAAGAGAGCTTTGAAGTGCTCACTTGCTCTCCTTATAAAGCCATCAGTCTACTCCCTGATAGCCCATTAAACCATTAATCCATTACTCCAAGAATGGATTAATCCATTCATGAGGGCATAGTCCTCATGATTCAATCACCTCTTAAAGGCCAACCTTTCAAATACCACAATTGGATTTCCCACCCTCTTAACACTATTACAGTGGGGATCAAGTTTCCAACAGATGAACTTTTAGTGGACACACTCGACTCATAGCATGGATCATACCATGTGTTCAGTGTATCTGGGTCTCTCTCCCTGGCTTCTGGCTCTGGGCCTGGTACGCTGCAGATGCTCAGACCACAGGGCCACTTCTTGCCAGTGTTTGGTGGTTTATCAAACCCTTTTTCATCCACTTCCTAAAACAATTAGTCTCCAGAGTCCTTATCTTTGGAATTAATTCTGATACCTACTCCCAAGAAAGCTTACTTTATTTTTTGTTTTTGTTTTTTGATGGCTGGCTGGTTCGGGGATCCAAACCCTTGATCTTGGTGCTATAACACCAGGCTCTAACCAACTGAGCTAACCAGCCAGACCCAAGAAAGCTTACTTTAAACAAGCATATTTTTTGGTGATTTCAGACATCACAGGATAATTATTAAAGGTAAGGGATCTGGAGCCAGGCTGCCTGGGTTCAAGTTTAGCTCTACTTCTGACTGGCTGTGTGATATTGGGCAAGTTACTTAACCCCTTTGAGCTTTAGTTCTTTCACCAGTAAAATGGGACTTACCACCACTACCTCCTAGTTGTGAGGACTCAGTGAGGTGTTACTAGTAGAATGCCAGAGAAAATGTTCAGGAAAGGCCACCCATTGCTGCTGCTGTTATTATTAGTATTATTATTGTTGTTGTTGTTATTTGCAGTCTGACCAGCACACGTTCTGCTGCCGTGCAGGGGAAAAGCCCTTTCCCAGGAGCTGCAAGGCCTGGTTTCTAGGGCAGGTTCTCTTCCTGACTGGTTATGTGACCCTGGGCAAATTATAGCCCTGATGTAGGTCTCGGTTTCCCCATTTGTCCACATGCTGTGATCATAGAACCTCCTAAGTGAGGGGGAATGGTGGTGGCTGCTATTCTATAACTAATAAAGACAGATACACAGAAATAGTGGCAACTGGGCTGTTAGGAGCAGGGCTGCTACAGCACGTGTGAATATGTGTATAATGAACATTTTTTTCTAACTAGGCCGTCCCCCTCCTTGTTTGTGTCCTTTCCTAACCCTTTGCAGTTTGTCACTACATATTTATACTTTGCTTTCTTTTTTGTTGCCTCCCTGCCAGCTGTTAGCTCATGAAGCGTGGACTGGACAGGTTTATTCATTTCTGTGTCCCTGCCCAGGGTTGGACACACAGTAGGTTCTCTGTAAACATTGATGGAAGGGAACAGTTCTAGGTTTCCTGCCGGAATTCTGAACCAGGATTGCAGGCGTATGTGTATGTGCGAGTGTGTATGTGTGTGAGCATGTGGGGGGCCGTGGCATTGGAAGGTCTGCCAGTATGGAAGCCGCCTTCCCTCCCCGTCAGCATGGAGGTGGGCGTGTGCGTGGAGGCCTATCGCCAGGAGGCCGAGACCCGTCGGCGGCATATCAACAGTGCCTTCATGACCTTCGTGGTCCTGGACCCAGATGACCAGCCCCAGATGCTGCCCTGGATTCGGCCTCAGCCTGGGGTGAGTGGGGGCAGCTCCCTGCCCCACCCTCAGCTCCTCTCCCTCCCTCTCTTCCCATGAGTGGTGGGACCCAGTCCTGCCTGCCCCTCCTGGCTGCCTGGCACAGCCAGCTCTGAGTGTCCTGGTTGTGACTGCTGGGATGCCCCTTGTGCACAGTGGGAACATGTGTGTGGGTCTGGCCTGTAGCTGGGTGTTAATGAGCTTTTGTGAGCCTGTGGGGGTGGAAGAACACTGGTTCTGGGGTCTTCAGCCTGGGGTGAGTGGGGGCAGCTCCCTGCCCCACCCTCAGCTCCTCTCCCTCCCTCTCTGCCCATGAGTGGTGGGACCCAGTCCTGCCTGCCCCTCCTGGCTGCCTGGCACAGCCAGCTCTAAGTGTCCTGGTTGTGACTGCTGGGATGCCCCTTGTGCACAGTGGGAACATGTGTGTGGGTCTGGCCTGTAGCTGGGTGTTAATGGGCTTTTGTGAGCCTGTGGGGGTGGAAGAACACTGGTTCTGGGGTCTGATGGAACCTCACCTCTGCCCCATTCTGGTGGGGTCCTCTGAGAGCTTTCAGTTCCCATCTGTAAAAGGGGCGTTTCTGCAGTCCCTGCCTCACAGGGTCCTTGGTAGTGGTGGTAGTGGGGGCATATGGGATACTGACTGTGCCTGGCATAGCCCTGGAAGTACTCAGTAAGTGGTGACTGTCAGGATGATGGGGACAGGAGAGCAAGGGGCAAAGGGACGAAAGTCAGGGGCCTAAGTTCAAAGGCTGTCTCTTAAAAACTCTGCCTTGTGCCTCCTGTGGACCAGGTGGTAAGTTTGAAGAGGCTGCTCCCTCTTCCTGGGAAGAACCCCTGCCCCATCCGCCTGTCTCACAGGACCTAGCACAGGCTATGGGAAACCCAGCGTTCTGCAGCTGGAGTTGGGCAGCCTAGAGCAGGTGGTGGTAAGGAGGGTGGGCTCTGAGTCAAGCCACCTGGGTTCTGATCCTGGCTCCACCCCTCACCACCCCTATCACCTTGAGCAAGACACTACATGTCTGTGTCTCAGTTTCCTCCTCCGTAAAATGGGGATAGTGCTTATAGCAGCCTCAGAGCGTTGTAAGGATCTTGTGAAATTTTGCACGGAAAGCACTTGAGAAGAGTGGCTGGTACATAGCAAGTGCTCAGTAAATGTGGGCTCTTATTACCACTGTGATGCCCTCTAAAGATCCCCATTTTACAGGGGGAAACTGAGGTCTGGTGAGGGGAGGTGGTGTTCCCAAAGTCTCTCGGAGGGTCTGAAGGGAGCTGGGGCTGCAGCTCATTCCCTGGCACTTTCTTGGCCAGGATGTTTTGGCTCCAGCTGCCCCAGTGAGACCTGGACTCCACTTTAGGGCCGCAGGGCCTCCTTGGGCCCTGGGGAGAAGGAGCAGGGACGGGGGCAGGGGGGCTGGTTGTCTCTCCTGAACCACAGTCTTTCTCTGCTTCTTCCCCAGGATGGTGAGCGGCGGTACCGAGAGGCCAGTGCCAGGAAGAAAATTCGCCTAGACAGGCAAGTGGGGGCTGGCTGGTAGGAGGGAACATGGGTTCAGGGTTGTCCGTCACTCCACTGACCCCAGGACCCTCGCATTTTTTCAGGGCTGCCCATGTGATGGCTGCTGGGCCCTGGGCTGGGCCCTTTACATCCATGCAGCCTCTCATTTTGGTCATGTTTCACACTGGGGACACTGAGCACAGAGGGGTTAGGTGGCCTGCCCATGGGCACACAGAGTCAGCATTTGAACCTGGCCAGATCCGGCCACTTTTAAGTCCTTTGTTCCTTCCATTGATTCTGATGCCTGTTTAGCAGATGAAGAAAGAAAGGTTTGGAGAGGAGATGCAGTTGCTCAAGACGTAAACCCAGGTGTGTCTGACTGCTGTGAAAAGCACTTTACAAACTTTGTAGTGCTATAAACACAACAGGATTCACAAGTTGTTAATAAGAAAAATGTGCATTTATGGAACACTTGCTACGGGCCAAGCACTGTTCTCCTTGTGATGACCCTACGAGGCAGGTGTGACTGCTGATCCCATTTCACAGACGAGAACACTGAGGCATAAGGGGGAAGTCACTCGGCAAGGGTGTGGGGACTGAGTTTTAAACCCCGCACCCTTCCTGGCTTGTTCCCTGCCTCTGAGCTGGCCTTGGTGTACTGGGCTGAGGTGTGCTCTCAGCTGCTGCTTTCTGTGTGTCTGTCCGGTCTCCCTAGCCAGACAGGAGCCTCCCATCCTGCTGGGCTCAGCACATGGCCTGGCACACAGGAAGCCTGCAGTGAAGTCCATTGAAAGCGATGGACTTCCAAGGGACCACGTTGTTATCTTCCCTCTCTCCCTCCCTCCCAGGAAGTACATCGTGTCCCGTAAGCAGGCGGAGGTGCCCCTCTCTGTCCCCTGGGACCCTAGCAACCAGGTAAGGCTCTCTGCTCTGAGGGACAGTCCTCAGGCCCACCAGGGTCCCCTTGCCTCCACATGTTGGAGTGGGTTTGGAGGAAGGCCTGGAGGGAACAGGATACTAATTCAGCGCCTCACAATTGTTATAGTTTAGCAAACAGCTTGCCTGTGTCCCCTTGCTTGGCAGGAGGGAGCTGAGGTCCTGAAAGATAGAGTGGCTTGTCCAGGGTCACACGATGGGTCTAGCCACACCTGGATCTCCTTTCCTGAAGCCCAGGGCTCTTTGCACAGCACCCGTCCCCTCTGTGGCCCCAGCTCCTCTCCTGCACACCAGCATGGCCTGGGCACAGGGGCCCGAGGAAGGGGAAGGTAGCGTCTCTGTGTGCTCTTCCCAGGTGTACCTGAGCTACAACAATATATCGTCCCTGAAGATGCTTGTGGCCAAGGACAACTGGGTGCTGTCCTCGGAGATCAACCAGGTAGCTGGCACTACCCACCGGTCTTTCCTTTCCCCTCTGAGCAGCCAGAGGTGGCTGGTGGCAGGCAACCGGGTTGCTCTCCAACCATTTCTGTCAAAAGGGGCTTTCTTCAGAGGAATTGGGTGAGACCATGAAACTGACCCAGCTATAGAAACATACCAGCCCCCACAGGACCAGGGGCGGAAGACGCCCAAATCCTGTCTCCTGCCCCCGACCTCTCCACTCTGCTGCGCTCTGCCCAGCCACTGCCTCCTCCTCTCCGACCCTTCTGCAGCGAGTCACTGCCGGGAGAGGCACTGGACAAGCCCACGCTCTGCCACTCTGGCCTGGGCGCTCAGACAAGTCACTTCCCGTGTGACATGAGGGGGTCAGTCAGTCGGGTATCTGGCTCTGAGGATTCACTGCATCGTTGCCTCAGTCGCCGCTTCTTCAGGTGCTGTCCCTTTGTGCTGAGTTCTCTCAACAGCCCATTTTTGTGGTCATGTGATTGAGGCTCAGAGAGGTTGAGCCACTTGTTTACAGTCACACAGCAAGTCGGGCAGCCCTGAACTTCCAGCCCCAGCCTCCAGCACCCAGTTGATCCACCCCAGACCCCAGCACAGTCTGGGGAGGGGACGTGGGAATGAGGCTGCCCTCTGTCCTGTGCAGGTCCGCCTGTACACTCTGGAGGATGACAAGTTCCTCTCCTTCCACCTGGAGATGGTGGTGCACGTGGACGCGGCCCAGGCCTTCCTGCTGCTCTCGGACCTACGTCGGAGGCCCGAGTGGGACAAGCACTACCGGTGAGCAGCCTGGGTGTGGGCGGGCAGGGTCCTGTCCCAGGCCTGCTGGGAGGGTGTTTCCTCCTCCTGCTGAGCCAGTCCCATTGTGCTTTGCCCCTGCTGGCCTTTAGTAGGGGCAGGTGGTGAGTGGGAGTGGGGGTGGGCTGCAGTTATGTGGTAGGTGGGTGTTTTAGTCAGTTTTGTGTTGCTATAACAGAAACACCTGAGACTGGGTAATTTATAAGGAAAAGAGGTTTATTTGGCTTACGATTCTGGGACAGCTGCATCTGGCACGGGCCTCAGGCTGCTTCTACTCATGGTGGAAAGCGGCAGGCTGCCAGCGGGTACAAGCAGACCACACGGCGAGAGAGGAAGCAAGAGAGAGAGAGGAGGTGCCAGGGTCTTTTTAAGCAACGAGCTCTCGCGGGAACTAATAGAGCGAGAACTCACTCACTACCCCCCTCCCCCAGGGAGAGCATTAATCCATTCATGAGGGATCCGCCCCCATGACTCAATCAGTTTCCAACGCTGCCACATTGGAGATCAAATTTCCACATGAGTTTTGGAGGGGACAACACATCCAACTCCATCAGTGGGGGTCAAGGTCATGGGAATTTTGAGCCTCAGGAAAGGGACTGGACCTGGAACTTGAGTTGGAGGTCTGGGTTTTTGTTTTTGTTTGTTTTTTTAAAGATGACCAGTAAGGGGATCTTTCTTTTAAAAGATGACGGGAAAGGGTATCTTAACCCTTGACTTGGTGTTGTCAGCACCACACTCTCCCAAGTGAGCTAACCGGCCATCCCTATATAGGGATCCGAACCCGTGGCCTTGGTGTTGTCAGCACCACACTCTCCCAAGTGAGCTAACCGGCCATCCCTATATAGGGATCCGAACCCGTGGCCTTGGTGTTGTCAGCACCACACTCTCCCAAGCCATGGGCCAGCCCTGGAGGTCTGGGTTTAAGTCCTGTTTCTGTCCCAACTGGCTGGGTGACATTGGGCAAGTCTCTTCCTTTCTGGGTCTCAGTTTTCCTCCTCTTAAAATGGGTACTTGGTGGGTGGGTCATGGATTTGCACTCAGGGATAGGCCAGTGATTTTCAAACCATGTTCCGTGGAGTTCTCCATTCCCAAAGGGGGCTAAGGAACTGCTTGGGGTGGGGTTGAAGGCTGAGGGGTAGGTGGGACCCCATCCCAGATTCAGGCCAACTAATAGAATGGCCAATTTGCTGAATTTTCCAAGTTTGCCAATTCTTATGAATATGTACATGCATATGTTATTTTTGAATATAGCAAATGACTATGGATATAAATATGTCATTACTTTGAATACATTTGTTCTCCAAATTTACTGATTCTTCATATGAATATCTTCTTCTTGAATTTAATCAAGGAAGATAAACATGTTCTTAGGAAAATACCTAAAATTTCAGTGTCAAATATGGGAATGTTAAAGTTCAAACTGGTATTTTTCTGATTCTCTTTAAAAGCCATTTTCTATTACTGCCAGCACCCTGGCTTTGGGGGGGTTCTTTGATCATCTCTCCACTGGCTTACTACGAGAAGCCTATATTCCTGAGTAGTTCCAGGAGGATCTGTGTATTTGGAAATTCAGTGAGCTGGTCATTTGGTGAGTTGGTTTTGACAAACTGGCCTTTCCCTGCCTACCCCCATCGACCTTCACCCACTTGTAGTTGACACACGGGCTTCCTGCTTAATGTTTCTTTGCAAAAAGGACTGTGTTGCTTTAAAAAACCATGGTCTAGGTGCCCCCAGGCCTGCTGGCAGTGCCATTCTAGATGCCAGAGAGGTGGTGGATGGATAACCATGGTCTAGGTGCCCCCAGGCCTGCTGGCAGTGCCATTCTAGATGCCAGAGAGGTGGTTTGGTGGTGGATGTTGGGTGGGAGGAGGGGCTTGTGCATTTGGTAGGAAGGCTTCTTGGCGCAGGTGTCTGGTGTGGGCCTTGAAGGCCAGATCAAATCTTGATGGGATTTGTAGGGGTGGGAGTGGCCTCAGGGGAAGGAGCTCCTAGCCTGCTTCCCCCTACCCTGTCCACAGCTATATCCTGCTCCCAGGGCAGCATCTGTGCAGGGGGAAAGTAGCAGGGTCGTGGGTTGGGACGTGGTCATTTGTATCTCTGTGTGGATGTCCTTGTGTGTGGTTGATGTAAACCTATGTGTGTACCTGGGCACATGTGTGCTGTGTGCTTGGGCATCGGGACACAGCTCTGCCATCCAACAGCCCAAGCACATCCCAGCCTTGCTTTCTTGTTGGCTCTGGGCTGTGGGCAGGTTGTTCCCTGAGTCTCAGCGCCCCCATCTATACAATGGGGATACTGAGAGCACCAACCATATGGACATGATGTGGAGATTAAATGAGACAATACGTGTAAAGCACTTACAACTGCACCTGGCACATAGTGGGTGCTCACGAAATATTAAGTACAACTACTAAATTGTCACACACCTATGTGGGGCATGTGTACCTGCACAGATGTACAGACACATGGGTATCTGTGTGCACCAGTGTCTATCCATGTGTCCCTATGTGCACATATGCTGCCTACAAGTCTGTGTGTGTGTGTTAGTGTGTGTACATGTCTGTGTGTGCACATGTGCTCGTGTGTGAGTGCCTGTGTCTGTGTGTGCCTGCAGGTGTGCGTTTGCTTGCATGTCTGTGTGTGTGCACATTGTCTCCGTTTTGGCTGGACTCTCTGCCCTCCTGCTGGTCCCTGCTGAGCAGTACAGGGGATGAAGTGTCCCCAGAGGCTGCTCAGGGAGGCTGCTATGTGGGAGGGCCTGGGCCAGACCTGCTGTTCCCACGGGAAGCTGATGTGGCTCTCTCAGGCCCTGAGCTCCTGTGTTCCCACAGGAGTGTGGAGCTGGTGCAGCAGGTGGACGAGGATGATGCCATCTACCACGTCATCAGCCCTGTCCTTAGTGGTGATGCCAAGCCCCAGGACTTTGTGATCCTGGCCTCGCGGCGGAAGCCTTGTGACAGTGGGTGGGTGCCTGCCTGCTGGGGGGTGCAAAGGTGGAGAGGTGGGAGGCCTCACCTCTCTCCCAGGGAGGGACATCAGCCTAGTCAGAGCTCTGCTTCCCCTTGGCAGTGGGACCCTTGGCTGTGTGGTTTTACTGTGGGTATAATGGGAGACAAGGGCACACACTTCCCCTCCAGTCACTCATGCCCTAAAGCAGGGTCACCTCTGCCTGGCGTGGCTGAGGCTGCACACACCCTGCCCCTGACTATCCACCATAGAAGTCCTTCTCCAGAAAATCCACAGCAGTCACATTGGTTCCTAGGTGAATTCAGTGTGTCCACCCCACAGGTGCCTCCTCTCTCCAGCCTGGTGCTGAGCTGGGCTTCAGGGCTTTAAGAGTTTATGTTCTTTACACCCTCTGGTGAGGGTGTCAATGCCAGAGGGGGTGTGGAGCCTGGGATTAGGTAGACCTGGCCTTGGCTGGGCAGGACAGGCCTTCACCCCCTTCTGTGGCTGATCCCTGCCCCCGCTCCCACCCTTCCTCTGCTCCAGGGACCCCTATGCCATTGCACTGAGATCGGTCACGCTGCCCACACACTGCGAGACGCCAGAGTATAGGCGTGGGGAGACCCTTTGTTCGGGCTTCTGCCTCTGGCGTGAGGGGGACCAGCTGACTAAGGTGAGGCCTGGCGCCATCATCCCCCCTGCCCCCGGCTGTACCCCAGTGCAACACACCCATGAGTTCAGTGCTATTGGGCTAGGACAATTCCAGACCTGGGCCTGCCTCCACCAGGCTCCTTCTTCTGGCTTGGGGGAGCCTAAGAGTATCAGGGGCTGAAAATGAGCCTTCATTGAGACCTCATGTGTGCAGAGATAGTCAGAGACTGCTTCAGGGCCTTGGAAAACGCTCCGGATGCTGAGGGCAGAAGGGCCGGATTCTGATCCCGAGTTCTATCTGATTACTTACTTATAGACCCCTTCTTGTCTAGGAAGGCTTTATGTGCCTCTGAGGGCCCTTAAAACTGCAGGGTGGTTAATGTGAATTGAAAACGTGGGGAGGAACTGAGAGGAAGTGAGGGTGGAGTCCTGCAGTCCCCCTTCCTTGGCTCACACCTTCTGTTAGGGCCCTGCAACCCCCCCACCCCCATCCCAGGAACTCAGCCCGTGTTTGCCAACTGAAATCAATGACCTTCTCAGAATGATCCCTGGGCTTATGTCTAAGGTGCCTCTGTGTCCCCCAAGCACACCTTCATTTGAATGGGATTCAGAGCTGGGACCCAGTCACTGCCCTCCAGGTCTTTCCTGACTGCAGGGAAGATGAGAGTACAATGTGCAGTGATAGTGGGAAGGCAGGGTGTCAGCACCCTGAGGAAGGGTCAGGGGAAATCTGTGGGAGGAGGTCATGCCTGCTAATGGTGTAGTCTTGTACCCGGCTTCTAAGATCCCAGGGAGCTGCACTGTGTTTGCTGACCTCCCAAAGGCTAGCAAGGCTGACTTCCCACCTACCTCATGCACCCTGGGCTTCCCACTCCCCTGGTGCCCCTTCTCCCAACTCAGCTTCCCTGAGCCTGGCTTCCTGTCCTGCAGGTGTCTTACTACAACCAGGCTACCCCTGGCGTTCTCAACTACGTGACCACCAATGTGACCGGCCTCTCCTCTGAGTTCTACACCACCGTCAAGGCTTGTGAGCAGTTCCTCTTGGACAACCGGAATGATCTGGCCCCCAGCCTCCAGACCCTCTAGGTGCAGCAGTGACCACTTTAGGTCCACTCCCACTCCATCCTGCCCTAAGGACTTGCATACAATGTGTGGAGGAAGGTGGGCATTTATTTCATCCGGCCTCCCCATGGGAAGCCTTGACCCAGGGTCCGCCAGCCCAGCACCATTGGGCGATCAGTTTCTACCAACATCTGCCAGCAAGTCCTCACGGTACCCCTGGGGCAGCCTGTAGTAGACTCGGGTTCTGTCCACGGCCCTGGCTGCCAGCAATGCTGCCCGCACAGCTGTGTAGCTGCCCCTGGCAGGGCTGTGCCCCACTGTGACGGTGGCCCGGGGGGAGGCTGACAGCAGCCTGGCTACGGCTCCAGCTGTGCTCTGGCCCAGCATCCCGGCCTGCAGCTGGAAGGACACAGGTTGCCAGAGCCCCTGGCACAGTTCCAGCATATCTGTGAGCAGCTGCTCCCTGTAGCCACTGCCCAGCACTTCCTCAGGCCAGCCTGGTGCCACAGTCACATGGGGGAAAACCTCAGCCACAGCTGTAAGCAACTCTCTGCCAGCCACATGGCCAGGGACCACAAAACTCCCATGGGAGACTGTGGCCCCAACCCACACGGGCCGAGGCAGAAGGTCAAGGATGGAGAGGTACTCCAGCATAGCCAAGGATGGCCGGAGAGCTGTGGGCTCTTCTATGTGCAAATGGATGCCCCAGTGTCCAGGGCGCGTGGCCAGCTGCAACAGGCATGACTCCAGTGTCAGGACAGGGCCACCTGGGGCACTCACAATGGGCACAGGGCCCCTGGTTGCAGTTTCCTGGAGGCTAATGTTCAGCAGGATCATGCCTTCTCTGTCTGGAAGAGGCAACAGCATCAGGGTCAGATTATCATGGGGCGCCAGAGTCCCTTGTTAAAGAGGCAGTGAGGGCTTATGGGGACACCAAGGAGGAGGGGCTGGTGTCTCACCTGTCAACCCTGTTCTGTGCTCCAGGTGGAAGGGCTGCTTTCTAAAGGTGCCTGGTGCTCGACAGGCTGACACGATAAACTGCTAGCCCAGCTCTTGGCCTTTATCTGCGACTCAGCCCTGGGGCTTGTGCCCACCTCTCCCACAACGTGATATGGCTGAGGACTCAAGGGTGCTGGTCTGAAGGTGGGGAGCCCTGTGCTCCTGACACCACTGTACTCCCTCTCCCCCTGCCCCACTTGTATCCAGCATGCGGCTTAAATTCACCCATGTTGCCATGGTAACAGACCCTCACCCCAAGCATAGGACACCCTTGCAGTTTAGCTAGGAGCACCAGGGTTGTAGGCAGACCTTACCTGGGAGGGTAACTGCTACTGTCCTTCCATTGCCCTGGACGCCAGGAACCAGCCACTCCACGTCCAGACCATCACCCCCAGGCAGTTGGAGAAGAGGGATCAGGCTGCCTCCAGTGTAGAACATCCGCTTCCGTGTGGCATTCACTGTGGGGCCCCAAATTGCTGAGATGAAGTGGATGCCACTCAGAGTGCCTTCTGTGTGCCACAGCTCTACATGTACTCTAAGCCTTGCAGCAACCTGCCAGGGTAGCTGTAATTTCCCCATTTTGTGTACTACAAGAAGTGACTTGCCACAACCAGTAACAGTTGCTGGGATCAAAACCTAATGGAACCTGATCTGTCTGACCACAAAATTGGTATCCTTCCCCTCACTTAGGTGGCTCCCAGGGCAGAAATGTGGTCCTCTTTAATAGGTCCCCCTTGAGATGGCTTAACTGCAGGTTCTCCTAGGTTCAGGGTCAAGGCACAAGGGGTTTGGACAGTAGCGTCTGGGTCATTGGTTAATGGCTACAATGGAAGGGCTGCTCTCTGAAACGTTAGAGTAAGTTGAAGAGGAACTAGGCCACAAGTATATGGGGATTGGTATTTGCTGAGTTCTGATCTGAGCTGTGCCATGTGCAAGCTGGATGACTTTTATATAAATTCCTTAACTGTTCTGAGCCTCAGTTTCCCTATCTATAAAACGGAATCCCTGCTTCATGGTTATGTGAAGTGTAGAATAGCATACCATGTTCTGGCACACAACAGGTGCTCAAAATGATTCCTCCTTTCTGTCCACACAGGATATCCCCCTTCCAATAGCCCTTCCCCCCAGCTCCACTCCAGTGCTCCTCTGTGCAGAATCCAGCCCCCACCACCCTCCCCAGGCTCTCTCCTTACAGGCCAGCTGCTTGAACTGCGACAGGACAGGCTCAAAGAGGTCATAGTAGACTTGGTGGACAGCGCAGTTGTCCCGGACATAGAGGAGATCGTCCACCGACACAGGGTCTGAGGTGCCCTGCCACAGCGTCAGACTGTACCTGGGGCCCAGAGAGCCAGCTCAGCACCTGCCTGTGCCCAGAGGTGGAGCATCTACCCTCCAGCCTCCCACCACCCACTTCTTCCTGAGCACTACCCCTTCCCAGGGGCAGAAGCAGCCAGAGGGAGTTCAGGAACAATGGCTGAAAGCAGAGGCCCAGAAGGAGGGAGGGCGTGGCCTCCCTGCCTCCTCACTTGCAGTGTCTGTTTCTGAGTCCAGTCTTAGGAAAGGAACCAGGGTAAAAGGGGACGGGCACAGCAGGGAGGTCAGACATGAAAAGGGGAAGGGGGCAGCCTCAGGACCCCCGTGGGGAGCCACTGAGGAAGGTAGGGCTGGGCAGCTGGGAGCTGACTGTGGGCTGGGGGGCCTCTCCGTCCCTATAGGGCTATTCTGGGGCAGGGATTGCAGGTGCAATCTGGGCAGCCCCAGAGGCACAGCTGGCTCCTATGGGAGCAAGCTGCAGGGAAACAAACATGTCTCAGTTTAAACACCTTTCAACGGGCAGAGTCACCCACCAATGGAAGAGCTCTCTCAGGAGGGAGCAGCCCATCACCAGAGACATCCAAGCAGAAAGCAGGGGCACTGTAGAAGGTGTGAGCACAGTAGGGGTTGGACCAGATAAACTTTAGGACCCTTGTAGACATGAGCATCTGGGATCTTCCTGGGGGCATCACCGTCTGGGAATGGGTTTGGAATGAGCAGGCTCTGTGAAAGAAGCCTGGGAGTTTTTACCTCTCAGACTGGCCCAGCAGCCAGCTCAAGTGGGGCCAGGCAGCTCGCACCATGACAGCCCGCACGGGGAAGGTGACCCTCTGAGGCAGCGATCCCACCAGCCCCTGCATCTCCTCTACCATGGCTTGGGTGTATGTGCCATTTGGGAACAGGGGCACGTAGACAGTGGTCCAGCCCAGAGACAGGGTGGCCGCAGGATACTTCTCCTGGACCAGGGCCAGGAACCTGCAGAGAATCAGAGACAGTGATCTTTCAGAGCTGCGCTCGTCCCCTCCTCTCCTCTGGGGTTCTCATCACAGGCTAGGAAGTGGCGGGGCCTATTGAATCTGTAATATAAGGGCAGAAGCAGTGTCCAAAAGAGAAGTGGCTGTTCAAGGTCCCCCAAACAGGGTATGAACTTTGAAGTCAGGGAGGTTCAGGTCCTGACTCTGACCTTGAGCAGGCCACTCAACTTCTTTGATTCTCAGAGACCACATCCTTTCCAGCTGGGGCAGGGCTTCTTAAACATTCTGGTATGGACAGAGGTGACTGACTCAGAGCCCAGGTTTGGGGATCTGGCCTCTGCCAGCTGCTCCAAAGTTTCTGAAGTTTCAGCTTTTCTTTTTAATTTTTTTTTTTTTTTTTTAAAGATGACCGGTAAGGGGATCTTAACCCTTGACTTGGTGTTGTCAGCACCACGCTCACCCAGTGAGCGAACCGGCCATCCCTATATGGGATCTGAACCCGTGGCCCTGGTGCTATCAGCACCGCACTCTCCCAAGTGAGCCACAGGCCGGCCCTCTTTTTAAATTTTATTTGAATTTTGCCCTGATGCAAAATTTAATAGGCAAATAGTGTTGCTCCTCACCCCCCAAAAAAAACTATGGTGTAAAATCAACACTCCAAGACGACAGTCCATATTTACTTTGGGCCATTGGCTACATTTTCTAAACTGCTGCTTTCCAAATGCACCTCAGTTTGAGAAGCACAATAAATGTTGCATGGATGGATTGTTGGCTGGTTGGATGGACAGATGGAGGGAGGGAGAGAGGGACGGGAGAGAGCATGGAGCTTAGAATCAGAAAGGCCTAGGTTAGAGTCTTTGCTCTGCCACTTTCTAAAAGTGCATTTAACTTCTAAAAGGTAGTTCCTGTATTAATAAAATAAAAATAATAGTACCTACCTCATTCTCATTATAAGAGTTAAATGATATTCTGCAAGTAAATGCTTAAAACAGTGCCTGGGACACATAATAAACTTTCAACAAATTGAGTCTCAATTATTGTCAGCTTTCTTGTTGGCAAAATGGGGGGAATAAAATGCTCCTAACCTGGCAGTGCTATGTAAGGATCAAATCAGATATAATCTCTCTTTATGTGGCCTTTCCCTGTAAACTATAGGGCATGGTGTGGCTAGTGTATATGAAGGCTGTTAGTGGCACTACTGGAATTTCAGGAGGGTGGGGGAGGAAGTCAATGTCTTAGACTTTTCTAGCAGGCCAAGTCCTGTGCTGGTCACTGGGGATAGAGATGACTGGCCATGTCTGCCCTCCAGGAGTCCACGATGTAGTAGGGGTGACACACGTGTAAGCTGACAGTGACAGCACAACAAAATTGGCTGTTAGAAGGAAGTATAGGGGCTGAATAGTCTGGGGGAAGCCCCTCAGCAGTCTGGCATGTCAGGGAAGTTTCTGGAGGTGATAATCACTGGGTAGAGGTTTATTAGAAAAGGGAGAAAAGGCATTTGAGGCAGAGGGAACAGCATGTATGAAGACTCAGAGGTGAGACTACCTGGTGTTACTGGAAGCAAACGCAAAGGTCCCCTGAGGTCCCCTTCCTGTGCTAGATGTTGAGGACTGGACACAGCAGGACAGAGAGGTGAACACTCACTGTGTGGCATTAACCTCAACTGTGAGGGGCACGTTGGGGCCCCTTAGGATATCAGCATTAATCCACATGGGCCTCTGGACTCTGCCGGCCTCTGTCAGCTGCTGCAGGAGGTCCAGGGAGGGACCCACAGCCTTCAGGCTCTTGAAGTCCAGCTTGATGCCTGTGGGGAAGGGGACAAGGACTTGGGGAACTAGTGCAGGAACCAGGAAGACGTGACTGCCTGGGCAGAGAGAGAGGTGTGTGTGTGTGTGTGTGTGTGTGTGTGTGTGTGTATGTGTGATGGAGGGGAGGGCGGGCGGGGGGAAGACAGTCATCAGATCTCAGCTGTGTGTGAGGAAGGCAGGGCTGGCACAGAGATGACAGGCTCACCTCCAGAAGAGTGAGTTCCCATCTCCCACAGGGACGAAGCAGAGGCCAGCCAAAGGCTTGGGACCTGGGGCTGGTGCAGTGGGGAATCAAGCACCTGATGAAAAGGGCCTGTGATTCCTGGCAGGGCAGGCTCAGAGGGTCCTAGGCCACCAGAGCCTATAGGGTAGAGGAAGGCAATCTAGGTGGAGGAAGGGCTCAGCATGAACGAGCCGATCCTCTTGAGGGTGGTGAGGAAATGGGATGAAGAGATGGCAGGAGATGAGGCTGAGAAGTTGTAGATGGATGTTGACAGCCAGGCCAAGGAGATCACACTTTGTCCAGAGGACAATGGGGAGCCATGGAGGGTTAAAGCAGTGGAGTGGCATGACAAATTTGGCCTTTTGGAAAGATCACTTGGGTGTGTGTGTGTGGTAGTGGAGTCAAGGAAGACTCGAGGGGCTGAGTGTGGGGCAGGAAGCCAGTGAGGAAGGGGGTCCAGGAGAGAGATGATATGCTGGGACTGGACTGGGGGGAAGGGGAGGAATAAGGGCTAGAACTGGCAGATGCAGCCACTGAGTAGATGTGGAGGACAAGAGAGAGGGAGGCATTAGGGTGATACCCAGATTCTGACTGTGACTGGCAAAGGGACATGGTGGAGAAGGGTGGAGGTTGACTTTGAGCATGTTGTATCCAGTTCTGTGGATCCAGGAGCGAACACCTGAACATGCTGGCACTTTGCAGTTTGCTCTGTACACCTGTCTCACCTGTATTTACAGGAGACAACACCTGGACATGCACTCGGAATCCTCTGTCTCACCTGTGTGACCAGGAGAGACCGACCTGGATATACACGTTCACACCGCCTTATCTCACTGTCTTTACTTTGCCTGGGTGTCTGGAACGCTGGGATGGGAAAGCCAAGTCAATGAGCAACTCATGGCAGGGACTGGACTTGCCTTCCAGTGAGGGATCCCTGCACCTGCTCCTGAGACCAGAGGGCTGGGGAGCCAGGGAGGGGGCTGAGAGGGGCATCAGGGACTGGACTTGCCTTCCAGTGAGGGATCCCTGCACCTGCTCCTGAGACCAGAGGGCTGAGAGGGGCACTTACCCTTCTGGGAGGAGGCTAGCACGGCCTCCAGCCACTGCTGCAGTGTGTTGTCACTGTAGATGGCCGGGGGGTGGGCCATGATGGGGACCCCTGTCTCATTGGCTGTGTCGAGCCCTTCTACAGTGACATCAGCCTCCAGGACCATGGCATTGCCTGTGGAAGAGACAGAACTCAATTTTACTTAAAAAATTTTCTCATCACAAAAGTACAGAAAAGCAGCAAAAAGAGGAAAACATTCACCCACACTTCCATCATAGTTCACATTTTGATTCATCTTCTCCCATTTTTTCCTATGTATAATTTTTACAGTTACTCAACTACATTTATAATTTTTTATGTTTTTCTTTCAACATTATGACACATTTTCACCATCTTTTAAACGTATCATTAAAACAGAAAAGTGCCCTCAAACGCCCTGGTCGAGGATGCTCACTGCATTGTACATGACCATCCCCCTATTCCTGAGACACTTTGGTAGTTTCTAGTGTTTTGCTACTAATAAATAATGGTGCATATTTTATTCTGTTTTTCTGATTATTTCTGTCCTCTCCTTGTGGAATTTGAGTCAGGGCAACACAGGATCGTTTTAAAGCCCATGCTGACATATTACTTTCCAGAAAAGTTGCTCTGACTCATATTCCCACCTGGAGAACCTAAGATTTCCCGTCTCACTGCATCCTTACCAGCACTGAGCATTATTGTTATCTTTTAACCTCATGTAGTTAACTCAGTCTGGCAGACACCATCTGTTCCTTCCCTCCAGTTCAGCCTAGTAGGGAGCAAAATCTGGAAGACCTTGCATGGGACACTGGAATTTGGGGACTGTAGTGGAGGGAGGGAGGGGTCATTTTCTGCCCATTTGCACCACAGACGGTCGGCATGAGAAGGGGCCTTTTCTCCTGGTTTACTCATAGCCTCCTGGCCATTCCTCTCACATCTACCACTGCTCCCTTGCAAGTCTATTCTCTCTATAGACACTAGAGTGAGGGTTCTAAACAGCTATCTCACCATGTTACTTCTTATTAAAGAAAAAACACCAGAAAACCCACCCATTGCCCTGAGAATCAAATCCAGACTCCTTACCACACACAGTCTTTGCAGTCTGCACGTGCAGGCCCTGCCAAGTTTTCCAATCTCATCTCGTGTCCCTCCCTCCCTCATTCTTTTTCTTTCTTTCTTTCTTTATTTTTAGATTTTATTTTATTTTGTCAATATACAATGTGGTTGATTATTGTGGCCCATTACGGAAACCTCCGTCCCTCCCCCCCCATTCTTTAGGTTCCAGCCACTCCTGTTTCTTTGACTTTAATATGCACATAGATCACCCGGGAACTTTTAAACTGCAGGTTCTCATCAGTAGATCTGGGATGGAGCCCGAGATGCTGCATTTCTAACAGGCTCCCCAGGGATGCCGATGCAGCTGGTCTAGGGACCATACTTTGAGTAGCAAGGCTCTAATTTGTCTCGTCCTCCCCATTGCTGGCTGTTCCCTTGTGACACTCTTCCCTCACTAGCGTCACTAGGCCATGTCCTCCTTGTCCTTTAGTATTGCCTTAAAATATCACTTCCTCAAGGAAGCACCCCAAACCCAGCCTAAGTTAGGTCACCCTGCTTCTTGTTGTCAGAGAAATCCACACTTCTTCTTTCAGTGCTAGGACCCAGGTCATGTAATTGCCTGCTCAGCATCAGCCCTCCGGAGTATAAGCTCCAGGAGATCAGGGTTTGGGTCTGAATCACTTGACTGCCCGGTGCCTATATGGCACCAGGCCTAACAGAGGTGCTTCAAAATGGTTGTTGATTGATAAACAGAGGTGAAAGAGCTCACCTTACATCCCGGAGAACCTTAGCAGATTTCTCTAAAATCTAGGTGCATGGATTTCCAGGAGGGGAAGGTACTGAGCTTTTGCATCATCCCGTTCCATCCTCATGTTATAATCTGCTGCCCCAGGGCTGATCTTGGATAATCCTAGGGCAGCAGGTCCTCTTTGCCTTACTTCTGGCCTTTCTCCCCCAGGTAAGAGTCTTCCCTCTCTGTCCTGGCTCCCTCATCAGGGGAGAAGGCTCTCTGTCCTCCTTTTTACTAACGTCCAGCGATCACCCATGCAATCAGAGATCCCTCAAGCAGCAGCAAACTGGCCCCACCCCACCTGCGATGGCCTTGCCCCTGCTGACCACCAAGCCTGCCTCCTCTGAGAAGTCCTTCCAGCCACCCATTCATTCATTTGGCAAACTTTTCCCAGACACTTACTCCCAGACCCTCAGGCATGGTGACCTTGTAGACATAAGAGCTGGAGGCCTGGCACCCAGGACTTGTTCTGCTGCAGACCTACTGTGTGGCCTTGGACAAGATCCTCTCCCACTCTGGACCCCAGTTTCTTCATCTGAAATGGAGGGAGTTTTCTTGAGCAGTGTCAACAAGGGTGGTCCTGAGGCCAGCAGCATCAGCATTGCCTGAGAACTTACCAGAAATGCAAATGCTTGGGCCCCACCCTGGATCCACTGAATCAGAGACGCTGGGATGGGACAGCACCCATGTCTTCTGAAGCATGCTCAAGGACCATTCCCTTCATCTTCTATGCCCACTGCTTTAGCGTTTACCTGCACTTTCCTGACCATTACCTATCGAGCTTCCCAATAGTCCCAAAGGAGAGGGTGTTTCCCTGCTGTCCTGGGTGTTGAGCACAATGTGCTGGCTCAGAGCATGGATTCTAGAACCGACTGCCCCGGGCTCCTATGTTGGCATAACCACTTTCAGACAGTGTAACCTTGGGTAAGCCGCCTAACTTCTCTGAGCTATTGTTTTTATTCTGTAAATGGTACCCATGAAACAGGTTGCATGGTAGTCCCAGGAGAATCCGTGGGTAAATGTGTGTGTATGTCCCACACAGTGAGCTGTCACTGACTCGTTGCTATAATCTTGAACCTGAGACTCAAGAGGAGTTACACAATCTACTCAGGTGTTCCTGTTTGTTTTTAGCAGCATTGGGCCTCCCACTCAGATCTGGCTTCCTTAGGCTTGGAGGGCAAAGGCCTCCTTAGGACAGGGCACCTGACAAGTGCAGGGAGGGGAGCTGCAAGGCAGGGCAGTACGGTGATAGCTCTAGAATCAGATGTCTGGTTCAAACTCTAGGCTGATCAGCTGTGCCACCTTGAGCCAGTCACTTCACCCCTCTGGGCACTCATTTCCTTACTTGGAGGATGACAGAACTTGTATGTAGCTTCACGATGCTACCGTGACCACAGTGTCTTATCCTTGCCTCTGCTCTCCCTCCCTTTCTTCAATCCCCTGCCTGACCTGCTCTAGTCTTAGCAGCTGGACTTACTGCTCAGAGCCTCTTGCATCTCTTCCTGGCTGTTGGCTGCATGGTACCAGGTGACAAGCAGGCCATCCCGGTGGCTGATCTGGCCCAGGCTCAGCAGATAGTCCAGCATGTCCGCGTCAGGGTGGCAGGACCCGTTCTGCTCACAGCCTGGAATGAATGCCGAGGGAGCTGTTAGCATCAACCTCGCCCCAGCCCGAGACTCCTGCCCTGGGCTCCCAAGTGTGCCCAGCACGCGACCTAGCAGAGAGACAGTGAGCCCCAGTCATTGATGCTGCAAGAAAGGGAAATACACGGGCTCCTAGGGCAGTCAGGAAAAGGGGTGTTCACAGAGAAGGGAACATATAAGGGGGGCCTTGAAGGACGGATGTAAATTGACAGAAGGCGGGGAATAGATTATTCTAGACAGAGGCAACAGCACAAGAAAAGGCTTGGCCACAGGAAAGAGTGTGGCTGCCTAAAGGAATGGCCATTGGCCTGGTGCAGATGGAATACTACAGAGAAGTGGAATAGGGCAAGAATGGAAAGGAGAGCTGGGATCAGATGGTAAGTGGCCTTGACCGCCAGCAAAGGAGTTGGGCATATACAGTGAGTGGCGTGTGTGTAGGAAGATCTCACTGGCTGCAGAGCGAGCATGGACAGGTGGCCGAGGAACTATGTGGGAGGGGAAGGCCACCACAGGGCCCCAGGAGGAGAGCCCAGGCCTCAGAGGGCATGGCCAGCAGGATGGAGGGCAGAGGGTGGGAAGGCAGCACCCTCAAGGCTCAGGACCTAAGAGCACAGGCAGGAGGCAGAGGGAGAGGTGGAGGCCGCTCCCAGCGGCAGAGGGTGTAGGCAAGAGCAGGTGTGGGCTGCAGCTGGTGAGTTCTCAGTCTGCTGAGTTGGAGGTGTCCATGCGTCTGTCCTGGGCTGAAGGCTGAGATCTGGTGGTCTTCAGGTAACTGATGAAGGCCAGGGAAGTTAAAGGGACCCTCTGCTGGGGATGGTGGGGTTGGGGCATGGAAGAGGCAAATAGAGATGTGGACGGGCAGTGAGTCTTCATGGGGGTGGTGGACAGGAGAAGAGCCCATTAGAGCTGTCCATGGAGGACAGAGCTCCGGCAAGGAGAAGGAATGGGCCATAGGGAGGCCAATCAAGACTGCACGGGAGGGAGGTGCCTACCTGGCTGGGAGTAGTGCTGCAAGGTGAAGATCGGGACCAACACAATGAGGAACGCCAGAGCCAAACTGGTGATGCCAGCAAGTAACCTTGCAGTAGGGCTGTGCAAGCACTTCTTCCTAAAGGCCATGATGACTCTCTGGGAAATGCCTCCCAACTCCTCACAGCCCAGAGGAGGTTCCCTGAAGCTCCCTGCAGAGGGATTGGGTGGGGGGCAGGAGACTCCGGCAGCACCGAATTCCCTCCCAGACCTGGCAGCTCCCAGCCCCAGAATGTCCCAGTGTGGAGACAGCTCCCGAAGCTCCTCCTCCCTCCCCACCCTGCTCCTTCCCCTCACCCTCCCACATCTTAACAGGTCAAGCAGAAAATCCTGCCGCCTTCAAAATGAACTTTGAGCACAGTAAGAGGCAGCAGAGGATGTTGGACTGAGCCCCCACCCACCGCCTGTCCGCCCCTCTCTGGTTTTCATTTCCCCCTGTGTAAAAGGAAGCAGCTAGGCTGGGTGACCTCTAACTTCCTTCTCTCTTCTCACTCTAGGGGGTTTTCCGCCCTGCTCCAGGGCATCCCGCAGATCAGGCCAGGGTTAGTGACAAGAACAGATTAGATCCGCTTGAGGGACGTGCGTTTTCCTTCCATCCCAGATTGTGGCTGATAGATTATCTACCCAGCATTGAAACAGATAGTCCTGGGTTATACTGCAGGCCACTCCTGGGCCAGCGAGTCCTCGGGAAAGGAGGAGAGTCACCACCTCACACAGAGCGAGGTCTAGGGGCCCCTGTGTGGGAAGCAAATTAGAAGTTGTCCCTATTCCAGGGACCCTAAAGTTTCAATAAATTCAAGTATCACCTGTAGCATGCACAGGGACTTCAGTTAAGAGAGGTTCATAGAGAAATCCAGCAAGGTACTTGGTGACTGATTCAAGTGTGTGTGTTGTTAAATAAAAATTATAGGGCCGGCCCGGTGGCACACTCGGTAGAGTGCAGTGCTTGGGAGTGCGGCAGTGCTCCCGCCGAGGGTTTGGATCCCATATAGAGACCAGTCCGCTCACTGGCTGAGCACGGTGCGGGCGTGACACCGAGGGTTGCGATCCCATTACCAGTCACGAAAAAAGACAAAAAGGAGAAAAGAAAAAAAATTATAGGAGAAAGTGGATCCCTAGACCGGCTGTTGTTTTGGACGTTGTTGGGGCCCAGGAGCCAATGGAAGGGTCACTTCAAGAAGATAGGGGTGGTCAGTTGTGCCTGGGCCTGCTAAGGACAGCAAGAGGCCCCTGGACTTGACAGATAGTGATGTCGGCAAGGACAGTGTCCAGAGATCTGTGGGGAGCATGGGGATGGACGGGGAGGCAGAGCCTGTCCAGAGGGGCTGCAGGTGCAGGAGGGAGAGGCTGTGGGGCGAGTGAGGATGAGAGTGGGAGGACCCAGGGCACAGAGGCTGCTGTCCTGGCAGGGTGCAGGGGAGGGTGGGCCCAGCCAGTGTTGAGTTTGGGGTGCTGGGAGGGAGGTGGGTGAGGAGATGGGGTGAAGGGGGACGGTGAGGGGAGGTTTGACGAGTGGAGGTTTGAGGACAGGGAGGTTCTGTGGGCTGGTCGGGGCATGTGGCTTACAGGGATCTAGGGAGACCCAAGCTGTGAGCTGCCAGACAGGGAGGACTTGAAGACACTCCTGTCCAACAACCCCTCCATCCCCATTGTGCACTCAGGGAAAGGCGAGTCTGTGATGGGCCACCCCGAGGCAGAGCCAGCCCTGGAACCCCAGACTGCACACTCTTATTTCCCTCAGCCTCTGGAGAAGGGGAGCTCTTTTCTATATGGGTTTTAGGCTCATTCTTCAAATCACTCAGCAAACCCTTTCTGAGCCGCTGCTCTGGGCCGGGCCCTGGCTAAGTGTCAGGACTGCAGGCTCCAGTGGGGCAGGCTCACTGCCACCAGGGGTCTCAGCCTCTCAGTTGTGGGGCCCTCGGAAAGCAGGAACAGGTTTTGTGGGTCCTCTTTCCTGGGGAGCTGCTCTCCCAGGCCACCCACTCTGGACCCCAGAACCCGAACTGTAATTGGGCCTCACCCAGATCGCTTCTGTAATAAGATGTGAAAGAGTATGTAAACTGGGTTATTATGATGACAGCCATAAAACGTTAACAGGACCGAAGCCACACCTCAGAGTGACAACCACATGTGGTTTACTCCACAGTTAAGTGCAGAGAAAAAACAAGCCACCGGAATTACAAGCGTAGTTCCAGTATCACCCCCATCCTCCCTCCCAAGAATTAGAAACACAATGAGTCTGACCTGGTCTGGTTTGCAACTTTTCTGCTTTTATTAATAATAACAATAACAAAATGCATTATTTATTGATTTCCTACAAAGTCCCCCACCTCTTTATCTCATCTTCTCGTCATGACAGCACTGCCAACTGGTTCTCAGGCCCCCATGTTGTGGGAAAAGACATGAAGGCTCAGAGAGGGTGACACTTGTCCCAAGTCACCTCAATGTCACATACAGACACAGGTTGGGCTCACTCCAGGTCCAGCTGCCTGTTATGGCATCTGCTGGTCTCTTCTTGTCCATACCCATTGACAATGGGATGGTCCTTTTTTTGATCACTATATATATATATTTTGTGGCTGGCTGGTACAGGGATTGAACCCTAGACCTTGGTGTTAGCAGCACCACACTGTAACCAATTGAGCTAGTGGGCCAGTCCCCCTGGTTACAATATTTAACACTAATGCTGGACAAATCCCTTGCCTGTATATGTATTGTACAAAGCACCTTCCTTTTTTTTTTTTTTAAGATGACAATAAGGGGATCTTAACCCTTGACTTGGTGTTGTCAGCACCATGCTCTCCCAAGTGAGCGAACCAGCCATCCCTGTATAGAGATCCCAACCCACGGCCTTGGTGTTAGCACCACGCTCTAACCAAGTGAGCTAACTGGCCAGCCCCACCCTTGTTTTAGAATTGTTGCTTTTTAGTGTTGGTGACACTCTTATGAGGGAGGCATCCTTATTCCCCCTTTCACATTAGGGCACTGGGGTGTAAGTGCCAGGTCTTTCTCGCTCAGCAGGATGTGTGTTGGCTGTCCTCCCTGGGAAGGGTGCTACTTCTGTTGTCTCTGTGGGCTCTTCAGGCCCTGCGGCTGTGTCTTAGAGGAAAGGGACTTCAGCCAGCTCTGGCTTTTGGCAGGAGAAACCGCTCTGGGATGGACTTCAAGCTACAAGGGACTTTTCCACTGTCTGTGACGCTTCTCATGAGACATAAATAACTAAATTACTGAGCACTCACTCTGTGCCAGGCTCTGTGCTAGGCTCTGGGAATCCACCCATAACATTTTGTAGGAGAGAAGAAACTGGGGGCTGTCAGGAGGTTCCAGCATTTCAGATGTGTAGCAGCTATTTTAGAGCTGATGCTGCAGGAGGGTGGCTCCCAGCCTGTTCTAGAATATAGCAATAGGCACAGGGTTGGGGATGGGGGGCATGCAGGAGCAAGGAGACACAAGGGAATCAGGAGGACAGAGGAGGAACCCCAACCTCCTCGTGGCTTTCAGAAGAGGTCTGGCCAAGCTGACTCAGAGAACCATGAGGGACTGGGGCTAGGGAAGGACGTTCCAGACATTTGGAGCAGTGTGTGTGGAGGGGGGAGCGAGCCAAGGCATGGGGGGTTTGAACAGCACAGTGTGACTGGAGCAGCAGGTGGGACATGGGGGAGTGGGAGCCTGGGAGATGAGGCTGGGGAGGCAAGCAGGGCTGGATCACCCTGATGAAGAGCTTGGCTTCCACCTGGAGGGGAACAGGGAGCCTTCACCTATGGGACGAGCAGGAGAGTGACACATTCCACTTTGCATTTTGGAGGGTGATTCTGGAAGCTGGCACTGAGAAATGGCTGGAGAAGGCCAGAGTGTCCCGAGCACCCAGGCCATCCTGTTTTGGCACTGCCCAGCCTGCACTCCCATAAAGCCACACGACTTCCCACATCACACCGCTGAGAACGACAAATGACCCATGGAGGTTTGAGCCTTGGCTTTATTACTTGGGTTTCTCTGATACTCCCCTCACCCTTACTCCATGACATATTTTAGGGGAGAAGAAACCAGGCGTGGCTAGGAGGCTCCAACATTTCAGATGTGGAGCAGCCGTTTTGAGAGTGATGTTACAGGAGGGTCTGCCCACTTCTGAGAGGCAGTGTCTCCCCCACCCCCTGCTGTCCTCCTCGGGTAGAGCCCTGGGGAGAATCTAATACGGACCATGCTCCTGAGCACTTAGAATCCAGCTGCAAGCCAAGGCATCTGGGAAGCTTCCTGGAGGAGGCAGCATTTGACCTGGACCTTTCAGGATGGGTAGAGGCTGGTTGGTTAGCTCAGTTGGTTAGAGCACAGTATTATAACACCAAGGTGGGATGCAGATCCCCAAACTTGCTAGCAACCAAAAAAAAAAAGACAGAAAGATGGGTAGGACCTCCAAAAGAGAAAATAAAAGCTTATTATTTTTCTTCTGTCAAAGCAGTACAAAAAAGATATTGGAAAAATTTTAAAAATGGAAAAAAGAAGTTATTATTTTAAAATAAACAAAAAATCCACAACCAGTTCTAACTTATTTTCCTTTTTTTTTTTTGAAAATCTTTCCAATCTTTTCCAAAACACATTTATTGTTGGTATTTTTGCTTTGTTTTGCTTTTTTGGTGTGTGTATTAGTTTTCTATTTCTGCTATAACAAATTACCACACACAATGGCATTTTAAAAAACACAAATTTATTGCTTCCAATCTTTTCCAAAACACATTTATTGTTGGTATTTTTGCTTTGTTTTGCTTTTTTGGTGCGTGTATTAGTTTTCTATTGCTGCTATAACAAATTACCACACACAATGGCATTTTAAAAAACACAAATTTATTGTCCTACAGTCCTAGAGGTCAAAGTCTGCAATAGGTTTCAGTGGGCTAAAACCAAGATGTTGGTAGGGCTGAGTTCCTTCTGAGGTCTCTGGGGGGGTAATTCGTTTCCTTGCCTTTTCTAGCTTCTAGAGTCTGCCTGCATTCCTTGGCTTATAGCCTTATTCCTATATATTCAAAACCAGCAAGGTTGGACCAAGTCCTTTCCATACTTCTCTCTCTTCTGCTTTTCTTCCACTTACGAGGTTCCTTATGATTACACTGGACTCTTTCAGATAATCCTGGATAATCCCTCCATCCTAAAGTCAGCTAATTAGCAAAATTAGGATTCCATCGGCAATCCTAATTCCTTTTGCTATGTAAAGTAACATATTTACAGGCTCCAGAAATTAGGATGTGGACATCTTTGGAGGGCAATTCTGCCTTCACAGTGGGGGTTGGTTTTTGCTTCTCTTTTTAATGGTTGGGGCCATGCTGCTTGAGGGAGGTGGTACAGCTTGAATATGCAGGCCCTGGGCTGCCTATATTCTCTTTTAGCCCTGATATGTGCCAGCTGTATGACGTGGGCAAGTATTTCACCTTTCTGTGCCTCAATTTCCTCATTTGTAACCTTGTAGGATTGCCAGAAGTTTAAATGAATTAATCTATGTAAATCACTCAGGACAGTACCTGGCATAAACTAAGTGCTTGGTAAGGATTAGCTGTTACTGTACATGTATGTACAACTTAAAAATATGTTTGTATCCTTTTTTCACATAGATGATAGGAGCAGTTCCCTACATGATTGCAATTTTCATCTTTAACAGATGCATGAGATCTCATTAAGTGGCTGTTTCGGTAGTTTATTGAACCATTGCTTACCATGTTGGACACCTGGATTGTTTCAATCTGTTACCATTATGCAAATACTTCAGTGAGTGTCTCCAGCCACTTTCCTGATCACATTCTTAGGTAAGATCCCCAGCAGTGGAATCACTGGGTCAAAGAATAAGCACATTTTGAAGGATTTTGGGTGCTCACCTTGGCAGCACATATACTAAAATTGGATTAGCATGGCCCCTGCGGAAGGATGACAAAGTCATGAAGCGTTCCATAAAAAGTTAAAAAGTAAATTAAGTAAATAAACAAGGGCTTTTGGAATCTGCTGTTGAATTTAATTCTTAAAGGTTTGCACCAACTTAGAGCTGCCCTGGCAGGGCTAGGTGGGTTTACCCAGGAGAGATGGGAAGAGACAGTGTCACTCCAGATAATGGGCGGGATGACCAAAGGCTTGGGGTGAGAGGGTAGAAGGCTCATTTGGTTGGGTCATGAGATCTGCTTGGGACCTCTCCCAGGTGAGAGATAAGGTGGGAGAAAAGGCTGGAGGGCAGGGCTAGCAAGCCACGGAACAGTCATGTCTGATTCAGCTAATGTCACGCTGGTTCTTGAGACGTTTATGGCATACTTGGGTCTGTGCTTCAGGAGGACAAATCTGCTGGGGCATGGGATGAACCAGGGAAATGCTAACTGGGAAGCAGGGAGACAGTGAAGAGGCTCTTGCTAAAAGCCAAGAAAGACTGGAATTAGGTGGGGGCAGTGAAAATGGAACGGGGGCAATGGGTGTGGGTACTTTCAGGAAGGAACATTTTGGACCTGGAAAAGGTAGCATGTGGGGGTGGGAGGAGATGGGGGAAAAGCCAGAGGGGTCTTATTGGGAGTTTTCAGCCTGAGTATCTGTGAAAATCGGGAGGACTAGCTGGTGAGCTTAGTTGGTTAGAGTGTGGTGCTGGTGACATCAAAATCCAGGGTTTGATCCCTGTATTGGCCAGCTGCCAAAAAAAAAAAAAAAAAAAGAAACACTGATGGAAATAGGGAGTCAGGAGGAGGAATAGGTTTTGTGGGAAGGAGATTACCTCAGTTTGAGGCTTGCTGAGTCTGAGGGGCCTGAGAGCCATCCATGCATATAGGTAGTGGCCACACCTGGGGCTGGAAGTGTAGATGTGGGAGCTGTTAGCCCTGGGTCAGAGCATGCTCGGATTCACTCCTTGCTCTTCCCTTGTGCGGTACTGAACAGCTCGCCAGCTGCCTATAGCTGATGGGGCACGGGCAGAAGCTTGGAGAGAGAGGAGAGGGGAGGCAGACTATTTCATCAGCTGATTAGGGAATTAGATAGGATCTCAAAGTGTCATCCATAAATTGGCATGGAGAAACAAAGAAGACAGAGAGAAGGGCTAACATGCATCTAATCAGAGTTGCAGGAGAGAGCAGAGGAGGAATGGGAAAAAGGCAGTACTTTCCAATATGTCTGGAAAAATTTTCCAAATTGCTGATCAACACCAATCCCCAGATTTATTTTTATTTTAAAAGATAACTGGTATCTAATCAGAGTTGCAGGAGAGAGCAGAGGAGGAATGGGAAAAAGGCAGTACTTTCCAATATTTCTGGAAAAATTTTCCAAATTGCTGATCAACACCAATCCCCAGATTTGTTTTTATTTTAAAAGATAACTGGTAAGGGGGATCTTAACCCTTGACTTGGTGTTGTCAGCATGACACTCTCCCAAGTGAGCTAACCGGCCATCCTTATATAGGGATCCAAACCCGTGGCCTTGGTGTTATCAGCACCACACTCTCCCGAGTGAGCCACGGGCTGGCACCAATCCCCAGATTTAGAAATCACAATGAATCCCAGGTAGGAAAAATGAGAAGAAACCCATGTCTATTGCATAGTGAAATTGCAGAACACCAAAGTAGAAGATATCAGAAGCAGCCAGAAAGAATAGATTGATCATCAAAAAGGTGGCAGAGTGACTTCTCAACAGAATTGACGGAAGCCAGAAAGCAGTGGAATATTACCTTTGATGTGCTAAAGCAAAATAACAGACACTCTAGAGTCCTACATGCAATGAAAAAAAAATTTTTTTATTTTATATATATATATGTATGTATGTATGTATATAAATTTGGGGGCTGGCCAGTACAAGGATCTGAACCTTTGACCTTGGCGTTATAACACTGTACTTTCACCTGATAGATCTTGAACATAACCAGCGCCATTTTAGGCAAGGCCATGCACAAAATGGCCACCAACCCCTCCCTGCTTCCCTTTACAAGAAGCCTCATGACTTCGGCGAAATAGAAACCGTTTAGCTTCTGCATGGGTGCAATGTCCCTCCCTCGCAATGCCCCTCCTTGACTGCTTCAGCCAGCCCTTGGCACCCTACAGCCCATATAAGCCCTCCCACCCCAACGATGGTTGCTGCCCTCCATTTTGAGTGCAGCCTGGCAGATTCTTTTCCCACGTTTTGGCTCACTTTCTTTGATAACCAACTGGCCAGCCCTGAAAATATTTTTAAGAATGAGAATGAAGTGGAGATTTTTATTTTTTAGCAAACAAAACTAAAAGAGTTTACCACTAACAAACTCTTATTAAGGATATTATAAAAGCTATTTTTCAGGCAGAAGGAAATTGATCCCAGATGGAAGCATTATTGGGCCCAAGCCTGGCTGCTTGCCCCCTTTCAAAAGCAAACCACTCAAAAGTCAAATGTTGGTGAAAATGGAAGTCGGCTTTTATTCAGGAATACCGGTGACCTGAGGAGAGATGTTAGGTTCACCCATCTCTCCAGTAAACCTGAAGGAGAGTGGCCAGACTAAAGCCATCTCCCAGACTCAGATTTATTGAGTGGTTTCAATTAGGGGGCTGAGGGAATGGAATGTGGGGAATGGAAAGCAGGAGGCAGGGGCTTCATGTAAGGTCTCAGGTGCAAAGTCTCACCAAAGACCGTCTCTGGTTTCTGCTCCCGTCCTTGCTGCTATCTCAGGGTCCTGCTGGAATTGAAGTTTTCCTTGGTTTCCCAGTGCCTGGATAGTACATGCAAGCCTGCAGCTCCAGGATGGGTGGAAAACAACTTTACATTCATGTAAATAATGTCATCTTGCCCTATAACCAAGGCCCGAAATACCAAATAACCATAAGAGAAGAGGGAACTCATGTGACCCTGGGTGTTTCCAGGACCACTCTCTCCCAAGTGAGCTAAACAGCTGGTCCTTCCTTGTTTGCTTTTTGAAGGATAATAACATATTAATTTTAGACTTTGCTAACTTAACTATGAATGTTAAAATCATTAGAGTAACCTTCAAGAATAGACATGGATTCTAAAACTTCCAAACAAATGGAAAGGGGGACAAAGGAGTGAGAGAAGAAAGACAAATTCAGTAATCCTAAAGAAAATACGAGAAGGGAAAAAAATAAAATGAAAAAGGAAAGTTCTGCTTGTGGTAATGGCAAAGTCGCTCCTATCAGAACAACTGTCATACAGATAACAATTATGAACTCTGGACAAACTATAAAAAAACACCACCTGAAGACTCTGGAAAGAGACCAAAAACAGGAGGAAACTAGAGGGAAGCCAAGAATTTAGAAGTAACAATTACCAGGTGCAAAAATATTTAAAATCTCACAAACATAATATTGAACCAAAGAAGTCAGAAACAAAAGAGTATGTGCTGTATAATTCCATTTATATAAAGTACACAAATATGCAAATCTACACTATGATGTTAGCCGTCATCATAGTGGTGACCCTGGGTGGGGGTTAGTGATGGGAGGGGCCACAAGAGGGTTTCTGGGGTCCTGATGATATTCTGTTTCTAGATGTGGGTGCTGGGTACATGGGCATCTTCATGTGGTGAAAACTGATGTGCAGTTTTCTGTGTTAAATAAAAATTGTAGGAGGCCATTGTTTTGGACAATGTTCCTGCATTAGGCTCCAACAGACCAGACTAAAAACCCAAATGGAGTCACCCATGCTAATGTTTCACATCACGAAACCCAAACTAAGTTGTCTGACCTTCCAAGAAATCAGGGGAGATAACAGGCTATCTCCCAAACGGGCCATTTTAAATCTGCCATAGGCATGATAACGAAGTTCCCTCTGCTTTAATTCTAACACAAAAAGACAGCCTGAGGTAACCTGATGTTAACCAGTTATTTTTTCTATTGTTCTGTCTTTTGTCCCATCTTACAAGGAAAGTAACTTTGAAATGACCAGTCCTCTTGGTCTTTGTTTCTGCCTTGTTCAACTCTTTTTTTTCTGTCTATACAGGCAATCTCTTTTTTGCTATGCTCTTCAGAACCCATATTCAATTTTATGGAATGAAGTGTTGCCCAATTCTAGAATCACAACAAAGCGATTGAGATCTTTAGCTAAATTTGTTGTAATTTTATTCTTTTGAGATCTATATACAATTTTGCATATATAATGCTTCAGTACAAATTAAAACTTTCTTCTTTTTATTTTTTAATTTTTATTTATTTATTTATTATTATTATTATTATTTTTTTTCCTTTTTGTCTTTTTTACTGACCGGTAACGGGATCGCAAACCTCGGTGTTGCGCCTGCACCGCGCTCAGCCAGTGAGCAGGAACCAGTCTCCACATGGGATCCGAACCCTCAGTGGGAGCGCCGCCGTGCTCCCAAGTGGCACACTTTCCAGTGCGCCACTGGGCCGGAACCGGTCTCCACATGGGATCCGAACCCTCAGTGGGAGCGCCGCCGTGCTCCCAAGCGGCACACTTTCCAGTGCGCCACCGGGCAGGCCCTATTTATTTATTATTAATTATTTTTTTTAAAGATGACCAGTAAGGGGATCTTAACCCTTGACTTGGTGTTGTCAGCACCACAGTCTCTCAAGTGAGTCAACCAGCCATCCCTATATAGGGATCCGAACCCATGGCCTTGGTGATATCAGCACCACACTCTCCCGAGTGAGCCACGGGCCGGCCCTTAAATTAAAACTTTCAAAAAGGGAATGGACACAAGGTGAACAGGCAGGGAGGGACAGACTGTGAAGGGGACCAAGGAGCTTGGACGTGACCCTGCAGGCAGTGGGGAGGCACTGCAGGTGTTAAGAGGGGAAATGAGTCCTCGGGAAGCTCCCTCATGGCAGGATGCAGGTGGTCCGGAGAGGGGGACACCTGCCCTGTGGGACATAATTTAGAAAGCTGGCCAGAATCTGGGCCTGATGATGAGGACCCCAGCTAAGACTGAGGGTGTGAGGACAGGACAGATTTGCAGGTAAAATTGGAAGATTCAGTGGTTAATTTCAGGCATGAGGTCAGGGGAGGAGAGGGAAGAGTGAAAAAAGGCTTCTTGGGAGGTTCTGGTCATGGGAGCCAAAGAGTGAGGGGCCGCTGGGGAAGAAGCAGGTCTGTGGGAAGGATTTTTTTTTTGGTGGTTGGCCGGTGCAGGGATCTGAAGCCTTAACCTTGGTGTTATCAACACCATGCTCTAACGAACTGAACTTAGCAGCCAACCCTTGCTCATTGTTAAAAAGGTTTTCTTTAGGAGTAGCTGCAGAACCCTCATTTCCTTATCACAGATCTGCCCTCCTGGCCCAGTCCTCATCCCCGCCCTGCTCAGCACTGTTATCTGTGCCTCCAATGAGCAGGCAGGTGGGGTAGGGAAAAATCAAGTACTTGGGCATACAGCGTGAGTCCTAGTTTGTGACCTTGGGCCAATATTTTCCCTCTGTGGGTTTCAGTTTTCTCATGACAGTCCACCTTATTCCAAAGCCCTTGTCACCCCAAGATAAACAGAGGCATAAGATCATATAGTGAGGGGCTTTTATGGGGAGACTTGAATACCAGGTGAGGAGCTAAGCATTCATTCAAAATGAGGTCCTTTCCAGGCAGTTGTGGAGGGTCTGAAGACAAGCCCTTCTTTGAAAACACCTTCCCTGCTTTCCCCCACTGTGTAGCAGGAGCAGGGGTCTCATTGGCTGGGGACTTCAGGGTCATAGTGACCTCACAAAGACCCTAACACCAGTCTGGGCTGGGGAGAGCCTCGGTAAGCTGAGGGGTGGCTCTGGGAAAGTCCAGGGGTGGGGGCCGCCCGAGGCAGTTACCACCTTGACCCCACCCCCCTGGGTAAAAGTCTCCCTCCTCCGGCTGTAATTCCACAGTTAGAACTTCACACCTTTGGCTCAAAGCTGAATTTTCTGTTACCATGTGGATGACCCAGGTGGAGGTAACACATTGAACCTTACATCGGCAGCACAAGGCTCACAGAGAAAGGGTTTAGGCTATTAAGTCCTGAAAACGTGGTGGGCAGGAGTTGGGGGTGGGGGGGAAAGGGGGAAGAAAGCAAGAAGACTCAGGGAGGGAATACCACAGACTGAGGGAAAGGGAAGGCAGAGGACCTGGAAACCAGACTGTCTTGTTCGCAAGTCCTCCGTTCTACCGTCACCCGGGGGGAGGCAGGGGTGGCAGGGATGCACATGTACTGAGGGCCTACTGTGGGCCAGGCGCTGTGATCATCACTTTATGTGCGTTGTCTCATTTGGAGTATTGGGTTGAATGCTTAGAGTGGCGAGGCCACCTGCCTCGGCTCACGCAGCTGGTGAGAGACAGAGCAGGTTTCAAATTCAGGTCTATCTGACTACAAAGCCCGAGATTTTAACATTATAGCTGGGCATCAGGAGAGGTGCCTTGTTTTCACTGGACTTTCCTCTAGAATAGGGGCCTAAGAGCAGCAGAGATAATGGGGAATGAGAAACAGGAAGATGCGATTCCACTGAGTGATTTGTGTCTCGCACATCTCTGTGGTATTGGGGGGCAAACTGTGAGTTGAGAGGACCTGGGTTTAAATTCTGACTCTGCCACTTGCTGGGGACTTTGCAAAAATCACTTTGAACTCCTGAACAGTATGAACGAACATGCCAGTAAGGGAGGATCAAGATATCCATCTTGAGTTGTCATTCATTCACTCACTCATTCATTCATTTGTTCACTCATTCATTCCCTTACTCCATGAACATTTTATTTTCTTATTTTTAATTTTTTTAATTTTTAAATTTTAATTTATCAATATACAATGTAGTTGATTTTTGTGTCCCTTTACCAATTCCTCCTTTCCCCCCTCCCTCTCCCTCCCTCTGTCTCCTATCAACAGCATATCTGTTCACTTATCTTAACAGGTTCAAGGAATCCATGAACTTTTTCTAACCTCCCATGTATGCCAGGCACTGTGCTGTGTGCTGGAAAATAGCAGTAACAAGACAGTGAGATACCCACCGAGCTTATCTTCTAGTGAGGGTGATCCTCTGACACTGAGTAATCACGATGAGGGTGCCTCACCCACATTTGGTGGTCCCAGGAAGACTCCCTGGAGGAAGAAACATCTAAGCTGGTGTCTGAAATGTGACTAAATTAGATGATAGTTAGAGGAAGTGATTAAAGTTTAGGTGGGTAATCTTGGAAAAGTTTACAGAAAGAGTGTTTGCAAAAGACCCAAGGCAAGAGAGAGGCCAACACATTGGAGGCACTCGGAGAAGTTGAGAGTGGTTCGAGTATGGGGTGCAAGGCCAGGGAAGGGGATGGATGTAGCTGGAGAGATGGAGGGGCCAGGCCTGTGGGTTGAGGGTCTGGTAATGAAACACAGATATCAGACTGCAGATGAGGGTGTCTCCACTCATGGCCTGTCCACCAGATATGTGATTATCACTTTGGATAGAGGAGGTACGGAAAGAGCTTGATAAAACACTGATTCCTGGGTCCCCTCACAGTTACAGAGTGGAGTCTCTGTGTGTGAGGCCTGGGAATATATCTTTTAAAAAACATAAGCTCCCCCTACATCCCACAGTCTGAGAACCCATGAGAAGTCATAAAAGGGTTATAAAAGGGGAATGTTATTGTTGAATTTACAGGCATTTTTCCTTCTTCTGAGGATGTTTTTATTTTTCTTTCATTCCTGAAGGATAGTTTTGCCAGATATAGAATGTGCATTTGACAGTTCTTTTCTTTCAGCACTTGAAAAATGTGTGCCACTTCCTTCTGGTCTCTATGGTTTCAGATAAGAAATCTGCTGTCATCTGAATTAGTGTTCCCCTATAGATAATGCTCTGTGGTTGCTTTTAACATTTTGTAACTTGATTGTGATGATGGTATCATGGGTGTGTATATACATCCAAACTCATCAAATGTATACATTAAATATGTGCAATTTTTTGTATATCAATTATACCTCAATAAAGCAAAACATTTCAGTTATATTTTTAAATAACTATTAATTTCAGTAATTGTCTTTAATAACTTCTCTTTTTCATTGAGATTTTCTGTTTTTTAATTTATTTCAAAAGAATTTGTCATTGCTTGTTGAAGCATTTTTACGAGGATTGCTTTAAAATCCTTGCCACAAATTCCAACAATTGATTCATCTCAGTGTTGATGTTAGTTGATTATCTTTTCTCAAGATGATATTTTCCTAGTTTTTGGTATTATGTGTGATTTTTTTACTGCATCCTCAACATTTACGATATTAAGTTACTCTTGATCATAAGTAAATCTTCTATTCTGGCAGGCAGTCAACGTGTTAAGTTTCAGTGTGTAGGTTCTGGCATACTTTTGTGGATTGTAGTTCTTTTTTTTTTTTTTAAAAAAGATGACCGGTAAGGGGATCTTAACCCTTGACCTGGTGTTGTCAGCACCACGCTCACCCAATGAGCCAACCGGCCATCCCTATATGGGATCCGAACCTGGGGCCTTGGTGTTTGACTTGGTGTTGTCAGCACCACGCTCAGCCAGTGAGCAAACCGGCCATCCCTATATGGGATCCGAACCTGGGGCTTTGGTGTTATCAGCACCACACTCTCCCGAGTGAGCCACAGGCCAGCCCACTTTTGTGGATTGTAGTTCTGATGACAGTTTTCAGAGTCCTCAACCTGGGGCCTTGGTGTTATCAGCACCGCACTCTCCCGAGTGAGCCACAGGCCAGCCCACTTTTGTGGATTGTAGTTCTGATGACAGTTTTCAGAGTCCTAATCCTCTCCATTTTTCTGGGACTGCTGAGGTTCCTGATCATTCTTGCTGATGATGGCTGAAATAGCAGAAGTCACTTCCCAGAGCCACCTGTTGTCATTGGGGGGAGGAGCAGAAGGGCCAGGGGCTGAGGGTTCTTGCAAGTTCTCTACTGCTGGATGGAGGCTCAGAGATGCAGGCTGTGCTGATATTGCCCCTGCAGGTAGATTGTCCTGCTGCTGCCCCACGTATGGGGTAGGGATTGGGGCTCCCTCTCTGTTGGGCTTCCCCTTCCTGGTCCTTTGTCCATAGAGAGCAGGCTTTTTTTTTCCTTCTTTTTTTGAATGCGTGTTTATGCTTTTGGCAGATCTTTTTGGTGGCCTCTCTGGTATTCAGTTTGAGATATAAAGGAGATAAAAAGAAAACCCCAGGGAGCTCATCATAGTGTCATTCCTCAAATTCTTAGATTCCTAACCAGTCCACTGCCTTCTTTTCCCCTTCCTGGTCCTTTGTCCATAGAGAGCAGGCTTTTTTTTTCCTTCTTTTTTTGAATGCATGTTTATGCTTTTGGCAGATCTTTTTGGTGGCCTCTCTGGTATTCAGTTTGAGATATAAAGAAGATAAAAAGAAAACCCCAGGGAGCTCATCATAGTGTCATTCCTCAAATTCTTAGATTCCTAGCCAGTCCACTGCCTTCTTGCCAGCTTTCAGAGGCCTTTTATGGTTGTCTATTGAGCTATTTCCAGAATATTTTGTTTTTAGAAGGGAGCAGCAGAGAAAAGTGAATCTATACCCTCTTGTCTATCACATGCATTTCCAAAAATTGTGATACAATACACATAGCATCAAACTTATCATTAGTTACATTTAGTGCATTCATAATGTTGTGCAACCATCACCACTATCTAGTTCCAGAGCATTTTTGTCAATCTAAAAGGAAACCTTGTACCCGTTAAGCAGTCACCTCCCATTCCCCTCTTCCTCTAGCAACCTCTTTTTGTCTGCTTCAGTCTGCTTTCTGTCTCTATATATTTGACCATTCTGAATATTTCATGTAAATGGAGTCATACAATATATGGTCTTCTCTCACTAAGCACAATGTTTTCAAAGTTTAGCATGTGTTAGTACTTCATTCCTTTTTATAGCTGAATAATCCATTGCATGAATATACCACATTTTGCTTATTCATTCATCAGTTGATGGACATTTGGGTTGTTTCCAACCAACTTTGGCTCTTGTGAATACTGCTGCTATGAACATTTGTGTACAAGTTTTTGTTGGAACATATTTTCAACTGACCAGCTGAGTTAACCAGCCAACACAGATATATGATTTGCACATACTTTCTCCCATTTCTATAGGTTGTCTTTTCACTTCTTCATAGTGTTCTTTTAGTTTTTTCTTTTTTTTTTTTGGTGGCTGGCTGGTATGGGGATCCAAACCTGTGGACTTTGGTATTATAAAGCTGCACTATAACCAATTAAGCTAACCAGCCAGCCCTGATAGTGTCTTTTGATGCACAAAAGTTTTTAATTTTGATGATGTCCAATCTATCTAGTTTTTCTTTTGTTGCTATGCTTTCAGTGTCATATCTAAGAAACCACTGTCAAATCCAAGGTCATGAATATTCACTCCTACCTCTTCTTCCAAGAGGTTTAGCTCTTATATTAGGTTCTTTAACTGATTTAAGTTAATATTTATATATAATGTGGGGTAGGAGCCCACCTTTATTCTTTTGCATGTCAATATCCAGTCGTCGCATCACCATTTGTTGAAGAGACTGTTCTTTCCCCATTGAATGGAGTTACCACCCTTGTTAAAAATCACATGACTATACATGCACGGGTTTATTTCTGAACTCTCAATTTTATTCTATTGATCTATATGCCTATTCTTATGCCAGTACCACACTGTTGCATGCAATTTTCAAGCAAGATCTTTGTGGCTCACTTTGGAAAATGGTTTGTTGGGAGTTGGCCAAAATATGGGGACCTCTGTTGAGTGGACAATTACAAGATACAGCCCTAAGGCAATGAGGGTCTGGCAGTAGTAATGGTGACATGGGGAGAGATTTGAGAGCTGTTCTGGAGCCAGAATTAGCAGAACTCAGCCAAAATTGGGTGCAGCAAGCAAGAAAGAGAGTAGTCAAGAGTGATGTTGTTTCTGGCTTGGATGGTAGCACCAGTGCCTTGCAATGGAGGAGACTGGGAGGGTCCTATTTAGGGGAGAAATGCAGAGTTCTGTTTTGGATTCTATGGGAATTAGGTTCCCCAGTGTCAGATGTTGTGTGTATGCATATGTGTGTCACTAGTACTCACACAAGTGCTTAACACATTCTGGGCTCATCTGATAAACATGTTCTCAATGAAGAACTATAAGATCTATTGATAGTTCCACCCTCTGAAGTTCCGAGCAAGCCTTGTCCAGGGCCTGGAAGAGTTCATTAAGGTGGGGGACAGAGGACGGCAATCAGTCAGTGATTCTCTCAGTCTTGGACAGGACTTGCTGTTTTATGGCCATGCTCCACCCTCCCCATTTATGGCCCTAGGACTTGGGGCAAAGGCCAATAAGCAGCTTGTGTCAGGAGTAAGAAGTAAGATCCTTTAGCTCCTTTGAGTCCCACCCAAGCCCCTCAACAGCCACTTCTTCTCCCATCACACAATGTCTGTTTGGTGCAGGGCAAGCTGTGGGCTGCCCTAGTCACTGTCAGGCAGCTCTGAAGACTCACCTGTTGCAGGATGGAGGAGGAGAACTGAGGGAACAGGAGAGCATGGGGGAGATCTGGTCTCTTCTTGTGGAAGAAGGAGGGTCAGCCAGGGTTAAGACCTGTGCCCTTCTGCCCAGTGACCTGGTACTGTGGGGTGGGGATGTGGAGGTTATCACTGTCTTCCATAGCCCAAACCAGTCCGGTCTTCCAAGATCCTACTCACTGCCTTGTAGGCTGCACCAACCCACATTTTCCCAGGCTGAAAATGCATTTCTTTGGTAACTATGGCCCATGTGTGTGTGAGAGAGAATGTGTGTGTGTGTGTGTGTGTGTGTGTGTGTAGGGGGAGCTGGTTAACAGACGTGCATGCCTGGCCTGTAGACTGCACAGCACGTGTTGCAAAGCCACACTTCTGTGACTTGTTTTCCTTCTCCTCCTAGGGGCCCACTCCTGTTTAAGAACACCATGCATGCAGGTGAGCTGTTTTTACAAATCCCGCAGAACGGGGGGCCCAGGGATGGGGGTGGGGTAGTGGAGGACTGGGGAGTTCACAAGCAGTTAGATTGCTAGTTGAGGCAGGCTCCGTGTTGATGACCCTCGCACATTCTCCATGTAGCTTGCTTCACCCAGAATGGGCAAATTGTTGAGGGCGGTAGGCAGCCGTGACAATGTTGCTTTGATAATCTAGTGCCACGGCCACTTGCAGAGTAGTTCTAGCAACTTAGCGATTTGTTTCTGGCTTGGAGCACCAAATCTTCCAAGGCTCAGAGATCCTTGGTGAACTTAGGTCACCAAGTCACGTGGCCAACTAGTAAGGAGGCTTCTTCCCTTTTTCTACCTTAAATTGGAAGAGGCTCCTCACTTGTCTATTTGTAGACTTCTCACTGTGTACCTGGGTCTGTGCTAGGAGCTGGGGATCCCCAGAGACCAAGATATACACATCTCTTGCCACTGCAGAGCTCATCCCCAGGAAGGACTCGACACTAAATGAGCCATTGGAATAAAGTGTGATGAGCATTTTGCTAGGAGGAGTGAGACTGGCAAAGGATGAGGGGAGGAGGTTCTGAGCTGAGGGAACTGCATTTGTCCGGGGCCACAAGCTGAGGGACAGCAGGCTGTGTCAAAGAAGTGAAACGTGTGGGATGTGGCTGGAACCAAAAGAGCAAAGAGGAGAGCAGGGTGTGATGGGGCTGGAAAGGTGGGCTGGGCACAGTCACCAATGACCTCGTAAGTTACAGCACAGGGCCTTCATCCGGAGGACAGTGGGAGACATGGCAAGGCTTTAACAGATGTGACATGGCCACATTTGTCTCTTCTCCCTCTCTCAGGAGTACTGCAGGGAGCTTTGCAGTTGGCTATTGGAACGAAGGGAGCAGTAGCATTGAGAGAACTCCAGACTCGACATGGCCCTGAGTCCAGTGGCTAGTTGCGTCCTCCATGAAGACCCAGAGATGACACCAAGTCTCAATTCCTCTGGGGCCCCAGGCTTAGGTTCTGATGGCATCCCTGGGCTCAACCCAGACATGGCTCTTGTTCCTATCTTGAATCTACCCCTGAGTCCTGACTCAGATCTCATTCCAGACCTTAGTCCAACTCTGAGTCCTGTCTCAGGGGAGGCCACTGGCCTGGTGTCTGACAACACCCCCAGACCCAGTGAGAGCAGGGATGTGGCTCCAGCCTCACTCCAGATCATCTGTTCCTGCTCTGGCGAAGCCCTAGATCTGGATTCAAACCCCATCCTGAGCCCTGGCTCTGCTGAGGCCCCTGGCTTGAGCTCAGGGAACCACTCTGGGTCCAATTCTGAGGAGGCCTTCAAGTGCCACTCAAGCAAGACTTTTGATTTGGGTCAGAGTAACTCCAGTCCTTCCAGGTCTGAATTAAACCCATTTCAAAGGCCCTGTTCAAGAGAAGCTGTGATTCCAGGCAGCTGCATCTCCAGGCAAGGCTCAAAAGCGCTCCTTATTCCAGCCTCAATCTCTTCTCTGGATCCTGACTCCAGCCAGCTGCTCAGCATGGGCTCAAGAAACAATTCCAAGCTGAACCTGAGTGTAGCTCCAGATTCTTGTGGGACTCTAATCCCCGACACCAATGAGACCATCACTTTGGCTTCACATAATACCTCTGGGTCTGTTTCCAAAGGAGCTTTTGGTGCAACCTGGAGCACAAGTTCTAAGGGAACCACCAATGTGGCTTCAAACGGCCGCCACAGATCTGAATTGAACATGACCGTCACTCAGGCCTCATATGTGGCCCTGATTCCCAGCTCCAGTGATGGTGTCAGCCTTCATTCCAGCATCCACAGGCCCAACTCCACCCTCTCTCCAGCCTCATGCGTGACCCTGACTCTGGGGTCCAATGAGACTCTGAGCCTGGGCTCCAGCCTTATGTTCAGTGACACCTCCACCTTGACACTGAGCAGCCAGCAGGATTGTTCCGAGGGTAACAGCATCCCCGCCACACCCCTGGAGAATCTGGAGAGCTGGGACAAGGTGAGCCAGTGCCTGCTGGGGCTCCCCACCTCCAGTACCACCGACGACACCACAGCCTTCCAAAGCACCCCTGAGGGTGAGTAAGGCAGGGGCAACAGCCCCGGAGAGGGCACTGACCAAGAAGAACTCTTCGTTCAGACTAGAGCAGGGAGGGGAGAGGAGAGGTGAGGAGGGGAACAGCATGCAGCAGGTAAATACACTACATTAATTACACACAAGAGATCTAGAACTTGGTCTCTGCTAGCCATGTGACTTGAGACAAGCTACTTAGTCTCGCTGAGCTTCAATTTCCTTAACTGTAATATCACCATAAAATAATACTTCTATTCTGTCCAAGTTATGTCTATTAACGAACTATACCTTCCATTCAAAATGTACACTTCTTTCTTTCTTGATAAATTTTAGACCTGGCTTCTCAGGCCGAAGTTTGACCCGTGGAACAGGCAGGCCTAAGCTCAGCTCATCTCTACTGAGATTTTGTGGACCCCACCTGGGTGGAGCCCTGGGGTCCTGTCTGGATCCCTGCCTCACTCCTGATATGAAGGAGTATTGTAAATTAATCCCCTATCAGTTTCTGAGGCTGTAAATATCTTCTTCCAATCTTTTTTTTGTTCAGCTGCCAATATACTGTGACTTTTAGAAAAACCATAAATTTGTAAATGTGTGTTCCTATCAGCTAGGATAAATCCCTCTTTAAATTTCTCCTCAAAATTGCCTTAGCTATTAGTAGACCTTTATTCTTCTTTATACATTTTAGAATGTATTTGTCTGTCCTCAAAAAAGACTTGCTGACATTTTTATTAGAATGTTACTAATTTAGGGCTGACTCCGTGGCTCCCTCGGGAGAGTGAGGCGCTGGGAGCGCGGCGGCACTGGGAGGGCGGCGGCGCTGGGAGCGCCAAGGCTGCGGGTTCGGATCCTACATAGGATGGTAGGTGCACTTACTGGCTGGGCGCGGTGCGGGCGACACCATGCCAAGGGTTGCGATCCCCTTACCGGTCCCCGCCCCCCCCCAAAAAAGAATGTTACTAATATAACCACCTATTCAAGTTTTCCTTTATGTAGAATGTATGCTTTACTGGAATTTAAAAAATTCTCCATAGAGGTCCAGTGCATTCTTTGACATGTTAATCCTAGATACTTTATAGTTTTTATTGCTGTCATGAATCATATCCTATTTTCCAGTACAATTCCTGTTTGGTACTGATGATTCTGATGATGTAGAGGAAATTTATTTCTGCAAGTTTATCTTTTTTTAAAGCAACTTTACTGAGATATAATTTACTATGTTGATACAATTCACCCTTTTAAGATACACAATTTAAAGGCCATATTATATACACAGAATTGTGCAACCATTGCCACAATCAATTTTAGAACATTTTCATCAACCCCCAAAAAGAAATGTTATAACTCTTAGACATCACCCCCAACCCATGTCCTAGGCAAACACTAATCTACTTTATGTCTCTTTAGTTTGTCTACTTTGGACATTTTATATAAATAGAATCATGCAATATGTGGCCCTTTGTGATTGGCTTCTTTCACTTAGCATGATGTTTTCATGGTTCATTCTGTTGTGGTATGTATCCATACTTCATCCCTTTTTACAGCTGAATAATATTCCACTGTATGGACATACCACATTTTGTTTATGCCATTTTATTTATTTACTTATTTATATATTTATTTATTGGCTGCTGGCCGGTACAGGGAATGAACTTTTGGCTATTTTAATTAATGCTACTATGAACGTTCATGTACAAGTTTTTGCGTAGAAATAAGGCGTATATCTGGGAGTGGAATTGCTAGGTCATATGGTAATTCTATTTTAATTATTTGAGGAACTGCAGACTGTTTTCCACAGCAGCTGTACCATTTCACATTCCCACCAGCAGTGTATGAGAGTTCCAATTTTGCCATGTCCTCACCAACACTTGTTTTTTTTTATGACCGGTAAGGGGATCTCAACCCTTGGCTTGGTGTTGTCAGCACCACACTCAGCCAGTGAGCAAACCGGCCATCCCTATATAGGATCTGAACCCGTGGCCTTGGTGTTATCAGCACCACACTCTACTGAGTGAGCCACAGGCCGGCCTACCAACACTTGTTATTGTCCATATTTTTTTTTCCCTTTGGCAGCTGGCTGGTATAGGGATCACAACTATTGTCTGTCATTTTTTATTATAGCCATCCTACTATGTATGAACTGGTATTTCATTGTGATTTTGATTTGCATTTCGCTGATGGCTAATGATGTTGAATATCTTTTCATATGTTTATTGGTCATTTGTGTATCTTCTTTGGAGAAATGTCAATTAAAATCCTTCGCCCATTTAAAAAACTGGGTTACCTTTCTTTTAATTATTGAGTTGTAAGAGTTTTTTATATATTCTAGATAAGTTTCATCAGATACATGATTTGTTAATATTTTATCCTACTCTGTGGGTTGTCTTTGCACTTTCATAATGTTGTCCCTTTTTATGTTTTGTTTTGTTTTTAAGAAAATGTAATTTAAGTAATATTTTTTTACATTCTAGGATGTTTTTGCAGAGCAGTTGGGAGGGAGGAGGAGAGGGGATGGGGAAGGCAATGTGATGGAAAAAGGAGGAAGGAGGAGGGGCGGGCTTGAGGCCTGTGGCACCCCCCTCATTCCCACAGGGAAGACTGGGGGGCTTCCAGTGGTGGCTTGGTCATAGCCGGGCTGGGTGCAGATGTCAGGGGGGTGTGGCAAAAGCCCTCTTCCCACCACCGCCCCAGCTCAGGAACCCAGGCCCTTCTTATTGCAGCATGATGGTTGTTGCTGGGCTGGTTGCATGTGTTGGGGTGCCATGACCAAGGCCCTCTGTCCCCCATCACTCTGGCTCAGGAGAGCCCAGGGTGCTTCCTACGGCAGCTTGGTGGTCATTGCTGGGGTGGTTGCACATGTTGGGGAGGTGTAGCCAAGGCCCTCATCCCCCACCCTTGGGACTGGTTGCAGGAGTCAGGAGGCATGGCTGAGGCCCCTAGCCCTCTCCCCTTTCTGGCTTGGTAGCCCAGGGGACTTCCAGTCCTTCTAGGTGTTATAGGTGTTCTTTGGTGAAATAAGACCTTTACTAATTAATATCAAACTTTGTCTCTGGTTGCAGGTACTTTGTTTTTTCTTTCAGTTCTGTGTTGGATTATTTGCTGTTCCCACCACTTAAACTCTGTGCTGGAACTAATTTGTTGCCCTTTGCTTACTTCTAAAACAGGGGAACTTCCTGTGGGGACCAGTAATTGAGCTGTGTGGTTTAGCTAAATTGCTGCTTTGCTGTTGATTCCCTAGGGAAGGCTTTTTGTGCAGCTCAGGTTCTAAAGGCTGACTTTATAGGTACTTCCAGGTCTAGTTAGATCTGGTGCACCTGGGTTGTGTAGAACTCTGGTCTGGTCCTCAGTCTTTTCATCAAACTGCACCCCATGCAACTCTATATTCGTGACCAGTCCTCTGAGTTGTCCAATGCTGATTGGGGGGGCAGACCAGCTGTCCTTGCTGTGCCCAGTGTTCTCCTGGTGGGCCTGTCTCCTCCACTGCCCATGCTGCAAACAGTTTCTAGGGGACAGGCTGTGCTCTGGTCCCTTGCAATGATTCACCGGCCTCTGAGTGGCTCCTTTTTACATTTGTTATGGCTTCTCAGTCCTATGTGGGTTCTCAGGAACGCTATTAGTGGTATTGCTGGCCTGGGGGCCACCAAGGCTCTCTTCTCCCCTGCCGCCTCCAAGCAACCTCATCTGAAGGGCACAGCTGTGGCTTTTGCCAGCTCCTGCTCCATGTGTTCAGCAGCTCCAGCCTGGAAGTGGCTGGGGCTTGAAACAGTCAGAGTGTTTTTTTTCTTTCTCTCATCGTGGCTTCTCCCACCTTCATGTATGCTGTAGGTCTCTCCTCCTCTTCCCCTGAGCTCTAGCAGCCCCAGCTTGGCTGTCATTGCTTGTTTATAGTTGTAAATTGGTTGATTTGTGGGAGAGAGTGACACCAGGGACCGTCTATTCCATCATCTTGACCAGAACTTGATGGTATCCTTTGAAACACAAAAGTTTTTAATTTTGACAAACTCCAACTTACCTAATTTTTTTTTTTTTATTGTTTGTGCTTTTGGTGTTATATTTAAATAAACCACTGTCTAATCCAAGGTCATAAAGTATTATGCCTATGTTTTCTTCTAAGAGTTCAGTAATTTTAGTTCTTACATTTAGGCCTTTGATACATTTTGAGTTAATTTTTGTATATGGTGGGAGGTAGGGGTCAAACTTCATTTTTTGCATGTGAACATCCAGTTATTATTGTGATGTAATTCACAAACCACATAATTCACCCATTTAAAGTGTATAATTCAATGGTTTTTGGTATCCTTGGTATCCACTTTTTAATTTTTAATTTTTAAAAAATGTAGCAAAACATATATGATATAAATTTGTCATTTTAACCATTTTGGGGGGAGCAGGGCATCTGGCCAGTACAGGGATCCAAACCCTTGACCTCGGTGTTACAATACCACACTCTAATCAACATTTTAACCATCTTTAATTGTGCAGTTCAGTGGCATTAGTTACACTGACCATGTGTGCAACCATCACCAGTATTTTCAAAACTTTTTCATCACCCCAAACAGAAACTCTAACCATAAAGCAATAACTTCCCATTCCTCTCTCTGCAGTCCCTAGTAAGCCCCAATCTACTTTCTGTCTCTGTGGATTTGCCTGTTCTAGGTACCTCATGTGAGTGGAATTGTACAGTATTTGTCCTTTTGTGTTTGGTGGATTTCACTTAGCATAGTATTTTCAGGGTTCATCTGTGTTCGCATGCATCAATACTTCATTCCTTTATATGGCTGAATAATTTTCCATTTTATGTATATACCACATTTTGCTTATTCATTCATGTGTTCTTGGGTAGTGGAGTTGCTTCCATATTTTAGCTATTATGAATAATGCTGCTACAAACAAGGGTGTAAAAATATCTCTTTGAGACTCTATTTTCGATGTTTTGGGTGTATAACCTGAAGCGCTTCCATATTTTAGCTATTATGAATAATGCTGCTACAAACAAGGGTGTAAAAATATCTCTTCGAGACTCTATTTTCGATGTTTTGGGTGTATAACCTGAAGTGGAATTGTTGAATCATATGGTTATTCTATTTTTAATTTATATTTTGAATTGGGTCATAATTGATTATACATATTTATGGGGTACAGAGTTGACTATCAGTACCTGTATTTGGTATGTGATGATCAAATCAATATTACTAGCATGCTCATCATTACATATTGTAATTATTCTTTGTGTCCCTTAAATTTTTGAGGAACTGACATACTGTTTTTCCCAGTGGATGGACACTTGAGTTGCTTCATGTTTAGGCTACTATGAATAATGCTGCTATAAACATTGGCATATAGGTATCTGTTTGAATCCTTGCTTCCAGTTCCTTTAGGTATATACCTTGGAGTGGCATTGCTGGGCCATATGGTAATTCTAGGTTTAGCTTTTTGAGGAATGACCAAACTATTTTCCATAGCAGCTGCACCATTTTACATTTTCTCCAGCAATGTAGGAGGGTTTCAATTTTTCTATGTTCTTGCCAACACTTGTTATTCTTTTTTAAAAAAATAATAGCCACCCTAAGGTGTGTGAAGTGATATCTCATTGTGGTTTTGATTTGCATTTCCATAATGACTAATGATGTTGAACAACTTTTCATGTGCTATCTTCTCTGAAGAAATGTTTTTTCAGATCCCTTGCCCGTTTTTTTCTTTCCTTTTTTTTTTGGAAGCTGGCTGGTATGGGGATCAGAACCCTTGGCCTTGGTGTTATAACACCACACTCTAACCAACTGAGCTAACCAGCCAGCCCTTGCCTGTTTTTGAATTTGTTTGTTTTTCTGTTGTTGAATTGTAGGAGTTCTTTATGTATTCTGGATGTTAATCCCTTATCAGATATATAATTTGTGAATATTTTCTCCCATTCTGTGGATTGTCTTTTCACTCTCTTGATAGTGTCCTTCAATGCACAAAAGCTTTTAATCTTGATGAAATCCAATTTGTCTATTTTTTCCTTTATTGCCTGTGCTTTTGGTGTTGTATCCAAGAAGTTATTGCCAAAACCAATGTCATTAAGATTTTCCCCCATGTTCTCTTCTATGAGTTTTAGAGTTTTAGTTCTTAAGTTTAACTCTTTGAGTTAATTTTTGTATATATGAGGTTATTTCAAGAAGTTTATGGAGAGATCAACATTATCTTTCAATTCTATTTTTCCATTAACTTTTTGAAGTACCGTCACATATAAAGTAAGGGTCCAACTTCATTCTTTATTTTTTATTAAAAAGTTTTTTTCCAAGTTTTTTTTTTTTGTGTTGTAAAATACACATAACATAAAATTTACCATCCTAGTCATTTTTAAGTGTACAGTTCATGGTATTAAGTACATTCATAATGTTCTGCAGCCATCACCACCATCCATCTCCATAACTCTTTTCATCTTGTAAAATTGAAATTCTACACCCATTAAAGAATAACTCCCCATATCCCTTCCCCCAGAGTCTGCCAACCACCGTTCTACTGTCTGTCTCTATGATTTTGACTATGCTAAATACTTCATATACCAACTTCATTCTTTTGCCTGTGGATATCCAGTCTTCCTAGCACTATTTGTTGAAAAGACTGTCAGTGAATGGTTTAGAACCTTTGTCAAAAATCAATCAACCATATATGTGAGGGTTTATTTCTGGATTCTTTCTTCTATTCCATTGGCCTATATGTCTGTACTTATGCCAGTAGCCACACTGTTTTGGTCACTATAGCTTTGTAGTAAGTTTTGGAATCAGAAAGTATGCGTCCTCCAACTTTGTTTTTCTGTCAAGATTCAGAGTCAATCTTTGTTTTTTAATAGGAGCATTTTATCCACTTGCATTTTTAAAAGAAACATATTTTCAGATTGTGTTAGCCTTTTAAAAACTTTTCTGAAGTATCAGTAAAATATGTAAAATGCACTACTAATCTCAAGTGTACAGCTTAGTAAATATTTACACATGCATACATTCTGGTAACTACCACTCAGATCAAGATAGAGATCTTTTCCAGCAGCTCAGAAGCTTCACTTGCATCTCTTTCCAGTCAATATCTCTTCTCCTGGGATAGAGTTTCTCAACCTCAGCACTACTGACATTTCATGTTGGGTAATTCTTTGTTGTACATGTGTGTGTCGGGGGTGGGCACGGTTCTGTGCATTGTAAGATGCTTCCATCCCTGGACTCCACTCAGTAGATGTTGGTAGCAACCCCGCACTGCCACCCTCAAGTCATGAAAACCAAGTGTTTCTAGACATTGCTAAATGTTCCATGGGAGGCAAGATTGCCTTTGGTTGATAACCACTGCCCTGGAGGAAGCAATTCTTCTGACTTGCATCACCATAGATGAGTTTTACCTGTTCTTTAACTTGTTATCAATAGAGTAATACTATATTTACTGTTTTGACTCTGGCCTCTTTAGCACAATATTATGTCTGTCAGATTTATCCATACTGTTGCATGTATCAGTAGTAAATTCTTTATTGTTCTGTGGTATTCAATTGTATGAATATACTACAACTTGTTTATCCATTCTGCTGATGGACATTAGAATTGTTTCTACTTTTTTTGATATTATTAATAAAGTTTCTATGAACATTTTTGTACATCACTTTTTGTGCACAGATACACTTATTTGTCTAGGAGTAGAATTTCTGAGTCATCACATAGACATATTTATAGCTTTAGTAGCTATTGCCAAACAGTTTTTCCAAGTGGTTGTCTTAGTCTGTTTGTGCTGGTATAACAGAATACCTGAGATTGGGTAATTTATAAACAACAGAAATTAATTTTCCACAGTTCTGGAGGCTGGGAGGTCCAAGATCAGAGTGCCATTCGGTGTCTAGTGAGGACCTTCTTGCTGCGTCCTCACATGGCAGAAAGTGGAAGGTCAAAAAGGTGCTGAATGCTGTGTGAAGCTCTTTTTTTTTTTTTCCTTTTTGTCTTTTTTCGTGTCCGGCAACGGATCGCAACCCTCGGTGTTGCGCCCGCACCTCGCTTAGCCAGTGAGCGGGAACCGGTCTGTATGTGGGATCCGAACCCTCGGTGGGAGCGCCGCCGCGCTCCCAAGTGGCGCACTGTAGCAGTGCGCCACTGGGCCGGCCCGTGTGAAGCTCTTTTATAAGGGCCTTAATCCTAGTCACAAGGGAGACGCTATCATGACCTAATCACCTCCTAAAGGCCTTAATACCATTGCATTGGTGATTAAGTTTCAACATCAATTTTGGAGGGGACACAAACATTAAAACAGTAGCAGTAGTTAGATTAATTTATCTTCCCACAAACAATGTGAGAATTTCAGTTGTTCCACATCCTCACTTTTTGTCAGTTTTAAAATTTTAGCCATTCTAGGGGGTGTCTTGTGATATTTTATTGTGGTTTTAATTTGCGTTTCTTGATGACTACTGATGTTAAGCATCTTTTTATATGATTGTTGGCAATTTGTATATCTTCTTCCATGAAGTGCCTGTTTAAATCATCTGCACATTCGAAAAAATTGGGTTGTCTTTTTCTTATTGATTTACGGGAATTCTTTATACAATCTAGATATGAGTTCTTTGTCAGATACGTGTCAATAGATATTTCAATTATTTTTCCAAGTCTGTGACTTGAGGAAGTCTTTCGATAAACAGAAGTTCTTAAAAAACACAATTTATCAAACTTTTTGGTTATTACTTTTTATCTCCCTTTTAAAAAATGTGTGCATTTCTAATGGATGTGAAAATCATCTCATATTTTCTTCTAGAAGCCTTATTGTTTTGTCTTTCACATTAAGCTTATGATATATCCTGTATTAATTTTGGAAGACCGTGTGAGGAAGAGGCTTAAGGTTCATTTCTTCCTTCCCCCATATGGATATCCAATAGCTCCAGGCCATTTACAGAAAAGACCCTACTTTACCTACTGATTTACGGTGCCACCTTTGATGTAAATGAAACAACTGTACATGTGTAGGTTTATTTCTGGACTCACTCTGTTCCTTTGGTTATTTGTCTACCCTTAACCATTGCCTTAATTGCTGGGTTTAGAGAGTAACTCTTGATATTGAGTAGTGTAAGTCCTCCAACTTTGTTCTTTCTCAAGATTGTCTACTCTAAGAAGCTATTTCCATAAAATAAAATGAAATGAAATAAGAATCTGCTGGCATTTTCATTGGGATTTCACTGAATCTACAATTGATCAATTTAGGGTAGCTTTGTTATTTTTTAATACTGTGTTTTTCAAGCCATAGTCCATTTCAGTTTAATATAATTATCTGTTTACCATCTCATGTTTGTTTTCTTTGTTCTGTTCTATGTTTCTTTTTCTCTCCTTTTTCGGCTTTTGGATGTTTTTTTTTTTTTTTTTTTCTTCCTTATTTTGTCTTTTTTCCGTGACCGGCAACGGATCGCAACCCTCAGTGTCGCGCCTGTACCGGACCGGGACCGGCAACGGGATCACAACCCTCGGTGTTGCGCCCGTACCGGACCGGGACCGGCAACGGGATCGCAACCCTCGGTGTTGCTCTCGCACCTTGCT
>NW_007728966.1:392149-399683 GCF_000696425.1 Galeopterus variegatus
TGTTCTATGTTTCTTTTTCTCTCCTTTTTCGGCTTTTGGATGTTTTTTTTTTTTTTTTTTTGTCTTCCTTATTTCTACTTGTGTGGAAGTTGTACACCATGTTAAGACTTTTAGTGATTTTCAAGAAGCTATAATGTGCATATTTAACTAATCAAAGTTCAAATTAATCGATGCAAATATCCTCCCAGACTGTTTAAGACCTAGGAACACTTTAATCCCATTTAACCCCTTCCTCCCAATTTATATGCTATTGTGGTCATGTATTTTTTTTCTTTTCTTTATGTTGGCAATGCATTTTCATTCTGTCTCTTCCATAAACATATTATTATTTTACATAGTCAATGTTTTTATATTTACCCAAGTTACCTCTTTCAATCACTTCAAGCATTGCAGAGCTTCCATTTGGGATTAGTCTTCTTTTGCTTGAAGTACATTCTTTAGAATTTCCTTTCGTGAATTCCACTAATGGCAAACTCTTTCAATTTTTGTCTGAAAATGCCTTTATTTCTCCTTTATTCTTTAAAAAAAAATTTTTTTTCCTTTTTGTCTTTTTTCGTGACCGGCATCGGATCGCAACCCTCAGTGTTGCGCCCGTACCGGACCGGGACCGGCAACGGGATCGCAACCCTCGGTGTTGCTCCCGCACCTTGCTCAGCCAGTGAGCGGCCGGTCTGTATGAGCAGTGCGCCACTGGGCCGGCCCCAATCTTTTAAAAAATTTTAAAACAATAAAGGTTTACGATAATCTGCCCTATTATCTAGATCTTACCATAGTCTTCATAGCATTTTCCCTCACCTGGCGCCTTGTATATTTTTTATTTATTACTTATTATCTGTCTTCCCACTCCCATTAGAATTTGAGTTCCATAAAAGTAAGAACTTTGTTCATTTTAGGGCCGGCCCGTGGCTCACTTGGGAGAGTGTGGTGCTGATAACACCAAGGCCACGGGTTTGGATACCAATACAGGGATGGCCGGTGCGCTCACTTGGGAGAGCGTGGTGCTGACAACACCAAGTCAAGGGTTAAGATCCCCTTACTGGTCATCTTTTAAAAAAAGAAAAAAAAAAGAACTTTGTTCATTTTAATTAACTGTACCTAAAACCATGCTGGTCATATAGTAGGTACTTAATACATATCTTTTACATAAAAAAACCCCAAAACATAGAAAAGTTGAAAGTACAGTATAAAAATCTTTTTTTTCCCTGAATTTGAGAATAAGTTGCCAAATGATGCCCCTGAATTGCCGAGCATATTTCTTTCAAAAAAGGACCAAATATAACCATCATAATCAAGAAATTAACATTGATGCACAACTGCCATGTAATCCTCAGGCCCCATTCAAATGTCACCAATTTTCCCAGTAATGTTCTCTATAGGAAAAGAATCCAGTTCAGAGTCACTCACTGTGTATTTTTTGTCCAGTCTTCTCTGCCTGCTCCAGTCCTCAGCCTTTCCTTGAATTTCATGTCCTTGATACATTTGAAGATCACAGTCGGCTGTGTGGCAGGATGCGCCTAAGTTGGCTTTGTCTGATGTTTCCTTCTGATCAGATTCAGGTCGTGCATCTTTGGCAGGAATCGCACAAGAGTGAGGCTGGGTTTTTCTCATTGCATCCTATCTGGTGGCTCGTGGTTTTGATTTGATCCATTGCTGATTATGTTCACTTTGATCCCTTGAGTAAGATGATTCCTGCTGAGGTTCTCCACCGTGAAGCCACTATTTCCCCTTTGTAATAAGTATCTTCTGGTGAGGTGCTGTGAAACTATGGAAACATCTCATTCCTCATTAAACTTTCCATTTATTCATCTATTTATATTAGTACGGACTCACTGTTCCTTATTCAATGGGCTATAATCTGTTGCTATTATTATTTAATGTGATACTAAAATTTTCCTCAGTTGGTCCAATGGAATCCCATTCAAGCAAGCTTTTGTGTCCCTTTGACATGTCACCATAATTCTTTTAGCTTGCTTCCTTGTTTTCTGGTACAAGATGTTTTTGGTTTATCCGGGACTTTTCCAGCCTACGTCCTGGAATCAGCCATTTTCTCCAAGGAGCCTTGTTCCTTTCAGTGGACAATGGTATTTAGAAGCCAAGATCTTGGCTCTAGCTGTGTTCACTACTATTGGAGTGTCTTTGCTTCTCACTATTGGGTCCATCCCCCAGCAGCCTCTGGTGGCCAGGATGCCCCTGAAGTTCCAGGTTCTCATAGGCCCTACTGACCTTGACCTCAGAAGGAGAGAGACCATATTTCCTTTGGTGGTCCTCTCAACCCCTTTAAACAAAAGGCTCTATTGGCCCTGCTCAGCTGAGTGCCCATTCCTGGAGCAATCATTGTGGCTGGGGGCACAGGATGCTCTTATTGGCTAAGCTCAGGTTCCCAGGCCCACTCCTGTTTGAAGATGGGGTAACCAATGGGGCTTGCAGAATTCAGCTTCACCCAGCTACATGGAATGGGTAAGCCCATGGGAAAGACAGGGGCTCTTTTAGCAAATGAAAGGTGAGAAGATTTGGGGCTGACTACACAGCAGATACGTACCATAACGAATAAGTGTTTAGTTCTAAACTACGAAAACTTCTGAAAGAAAGAGTAGGATGATGCATGAAAGACAACAGTGGGCCCTCGTTTAGCCTGAAGGTCAGGGGAGGCAAGCAGAGACCTGAATGAGGGGAGCCCTAGCGGGGCAGATGGGTGTGTCAGGGGAGCAGCCCAGGTAGAGGAAACCACCTGTGCAAACACTCTGCAGGGGAAGCTTGTACAAGGGTACTTCCAAAATTTCATGGAACGATTATATTATTAATATTATTATTACTATTACTATTGTTACCGGTGGCTGGCCAGCACAGAGATCGAACCCTGGACCTTGGTGTTACCAGCACCAGGCTCTGACCAGCTGAGCTAAAGCCTGTGATTTGTATTATTTTTTAATTCTATTTTTCCATGAACTTTTGGAAGTGCCCTTGTATTTCTTCTATATTCTTGCCAGTGTGGCCAGAGCATGGTGATCCAGGGGAGAGAACTGGGAGGTAAGGCTGGGGAGGTGGACAGAGGAGGGCTGACCAGGCAGGGCCTCGAAGGATGTCAGCTTTATGTCAATGAAACAGGGTACCACTGAAGGGTTTTAGGGAGGGGAGGTGACATGAGCTGATTCACACTTTTAAAAGCTCAGTCTGACTACTAGGGTGGGGTGGGGTGAGGAGTAAGGATTGGCGGGGCCCAGAGGTGGAGGGGAGACGGGACTGCGGCACCCTAAGGACACTTTATCTTTACCCACCTTCTTCTCTCCTCATTGAAACTGTGACATGCAGGAGCCTTTGACGAAGTGACCACATGCCTGGTGAAGGCACCAGAAAAGAGAGAGGATGGCAACAAAATGGCTCTGGTATGCCTCTTGCTCGGCTTCCAGCTGACTTTCCTGGGACACCCCTCCCCCACCTACCCCATGGCCCCTGCCCTGAAGCCCCAGCATTCCTTGTTCCAGCGCCCAGCTCTTGTTTTCTCTGTAGTGCTCATCCCCATCGGAGGCACTGTGTACTTTTCTTACTCGTCTTATTTCTTGTTAGACTCCCCCACTAGAACATGTCCTCCATTAATCAGGGATTTCTGTCTGTGTGATTCACAGCTGTATCCTCAGCATCTAGAGCAGTGCTTTGCATGTAGTAGATGCTCAATTAAAGTTTTTAAAACAACTGAATGAGTTGTGGGAGGGGCTTTAAAAGGCGCAGAAAGGCTGGAAATGGCCCTTCTCAGGACACCGTCAGGCCGAACCCAGGTCTGGGCCATGCAACAGGCCTTAAGAGACCAGAGAAGGCCAATCCCACAGGTGAAACACAGCCTCTGCAGGACTTGGTGAAGGCCAGTGGGGGCAGACTGGGTAAGCTGATGGACATGAGGGTGACACAGAGTGTGGGCGAGTCTGTGGCCAGAGTCTGGAAACAGGGCATCCCCCAGGCCAGGACACTTAGGAAGGAGGCCCTGCCCCCAGGCAGCTTCAGGGGCAAGCTCCAGTTCCTGGAGCAGTGCAGGGTGGGGGTGGGGAGAGGGTGACAGGACTAAGCAGAGGCCTTGCATTTTGGAAGCATTTGTCCTCATCCTGTGGCATTCTCCTGGTCATCCACCTTGCCACACTGGCCTTTTTCTGTTTCTCACACCTGCCAAACTCATTCCCGCTTCAGGGCCTTTGCATGTGTTTCCTCTGCTGGGAAGGTTCTTCTCATCTGTAAAATGGGCACAATAAACCTGATGTGAGGCCTGTGTTCGGTGATGTCAGCACAGCACTGAGCATGGTGCCTACACAGAGGGTTTATTGCTGCTGTCATTCAGCAAGTTTTATTGAGCCTCTACCATGTGCTAGGTTGTTTCAGGCACTGGGGACACAACATGATAGCTTGGGGGANGTTTTAGGGAGGGGAGGTGACATGAGCTGATTCACACTTTTAAAAGCTCAGTCTGACTACTAGGGTGGGGTGGGGTGAGGAGTAAGGATTGGCGGGGCCCAGAGGTGGAGGGGAGACGGGACTGCGGCACCCTAAGGACACTTTATCTTTACCCACCTTCTTCTCTCCTCATTGAAACTGTGACATGCAGGAGCCTTTGACGAAGTGACCACATGCCTGGTGAAGGCACCAGAAAAGAGAGAGGATGGCAACAAAATGGCTCTGGTATGCCTCTTGCTCGGCTTCCAGCTGACTTTCCTGGGACACCCCTCCCCCACCTACCCCATGGCCCCTGCCCTGAAGCCCCAGCATTCCTTGTTCCAGCGCCCAGCTCTTGTTTTCTCTGTAGTGCTCATCCCCATCGGAGGCACTGTGTACTTTTCTTACTCGTCTTATTTCTTGTTAGACTCCCCCACTAGAACATGTCCTCCATTAATCAGGGATTTCTGTCTGTGTGATTCACAGCTGTATCCTCAGCATCTAGAGCAGTGTTTTGCATGTAGTAGATGCTCAATTAAAGTTTTTAAAACAACTGAATGAGTTGTGGGAGGGGCTTTAAAAGGCGCAGAAAGGTTGGAAATGGCCCTTCTCAGGACACCGTCAGGCTGAACCCAGGTCTGGGCCATGCAACAGGCCTTAAGAGACCAGAGAAGGCCAATCCCACAGGTGAAACACAGCCTCTGCAGGACTTGGTGAAGGCCAGTGGGGGCAGACTGGGTAAGCTGATGGACATGAGGGTGACACAGAGTGTGGGCGAGACTGTGGCCAGAGTCTGGAAACAGGGCATCCCCCAGGCCAGGACACTTAGGAAGGAGACCCTGCCCCCAGGCAGCTTCAGGGTCAAGCTCCAGTTCCTGGAGCAGTGCAGGGTGGGGGTGGGGAGAGGGTGACAGGACTAAGCAGAGGCCTTGCATTTTGGAAGCATTTGTCCTCATCCTGTGGCATTCTCCTGGTCATCCACCTTGCCACACTGGCCTTTTTCTGTTTCTCACACCTGCCAAACTCATTCCCGCTTCAGGGCCTTTGCATGTGTTTCCTCTGCTGGGAAGGTTCTTCTCATCTGTAAAATGGGCACAATAAACCTGATGTGAGGCCTGTGTTCGGTGATGTCAGCACAGCACTGAGCATGGTGCCTACACAGAGGGTTTATTGCTGCTGTCATTCAGCAAGTTTTATTGAGCCTCTACCATGTGCTAGGTTGTTTCAGGCACTGGGGACACAACATGATAGCTTGGGGGACAGGCAGCCCTTGTTCCTAATTCTTCACATGGCTAGCTCTTTCTTGTCCTTCAGGACTCAGCCCAGACCTCACCTCCTCTGAGAGGCTTTTCCTGACCATTCGGTCTAATTAGCCATCCCTCCACCATCACTTCTGCAGTTCAAGTTATCAATTGCTGTTTAAGAAGCCACTCCCAAACTTAAAGTTTTAAAAGTTCACTCTGGCTGCTGGGGTAGTGAGGATTGGAGGGGCCCCATTTCTCATGATTCTGAAATTTGACTGTGATCAGCTGGGTAGTTCTTTCGTTCCACATGGAGTAGACTGAGATCACTCAGCGGGGCTGGAACATCCAAGATCACCCATCATCTTCCAAGGTCTCTCTCCACATGGTCTCTTACGGCATAGTCTAGCCTGGGCTTCCTACAGCATGGGGGCTGGGTTACAGGGGGAGCATGTGGAAGCTGCCAGTCTCCTTTAGGGCTTGGCCAGAAACTTCCACTGCATTCTATTGGTTGAAGCAAGTTGTAAGATGAGCCAAGATTCAAGGGGAATCTGTCCTTTTGGTAGGAGGAGCAGAAAAGAAATCGTGGCTTTCCGTAATCTAGCACACTCTCCACCAGATTAACTTGTTTTGCTTTCTTTGCTACATGAAGTTATTTATTTCGTGTTTTTTATTTGTCTCCTCTCTTAAGATATTGGGAACTAACAGGCTAATAGGGCATTGGTTAATGTAGTCCCTCATGTGCGTAGCACAATGCCTCAGTCTGACTTGTATGCACAGTCTTCCCCCGGGATCCTGGGAGGTTGGTTCCAGGACCTCCTGCAGATACCAAAATCCAAGGATCCTCAAGTCCCTGACAAAATGTTGTATGGTATTTGCATATAACCTGTGCAATCCTCCTGTATACTTTAAGCCGTCTCTAGATTACTCATAATACCTAACGCAATGTAAATGCCATGTAAATAGTTGTTACACTGTATTGTTTAGTGAATAGTGACAAGAAAAGGAAGCCTGTACATGTTCAGTACACACACAATATTTTCCCGAATATTTTTGATATGCGGTTGGTTGAATCTACAGATGCAGAACGCACAGATACAGAGGGCCGACTGTCCCACAGGGCCTTCAGGAAGTGTTGCTAATGGTGGGATTTCAGCTCGAGGTGTTGGGATCCTTTCCGTACCTCCCTTAGTTGACCAGAGAAGGGGAAGCGCTTTGCAGTCCTTCATATCTGGTCCTCCTCCCAATGCTGGCCTTCAGGGATTGTGTCCCTGACCCTGCCACCACGGTTTTCTCCAACCTTTACCCTGCCCCAAGTTCCCCTTGTGGGAATTTCTCACTCCTCTTGAGCCGATGGGGGCTGGCAGCTGGGGGGGAGTGGGCTGGCTTGCTGCCGGTGTCGGGTGGTTAATGGTGGGTGCTGTAGGGGCAGCCTCTGAAGCTGACTTCAGAGGGGCTCTCACCCTGTGGTTTTGCCCTCCGCTGTCCCCGAGGTTGACAATGTCATCACCCTCCAGAAGAGCCAGGATCTGCTGGAAGCAGAAGGAGAGAAGAAGACCGTGATGAAGAAGATGATGGTACGGGAGCCACATGTGGGTCTGTGGCGTTGGGGTGGGAAGAGGGTGGGATTCCTGAGCAACCCATAGATGAGACTGAGGGGCAGGGTTGAGACAGGAGGAGGACAGGAGCAGGAGGCAGGACACCTGGACCCTCAGCTCTACCTCTACCTGCCCTCCACCCACCCCGAGGGAGCTCAGGCGAGTTCTTTCCCTTCTCTGAGCCTCACTTTTCTCATCTCACAAATGGGCATGATATTGTCTATGTCTTTGGCTTGTTGGGAGGACACAACCCAATGGTTAGTCCACTGCAAAGCCTCA
>NW_007728966.1:400173-402861 GCF_000696425.1 Galeopterus variegatus
TTAAAAAAGAAAAAAAAATGTTGTTCATCTGGGCCACTTTCAGGGGCCATGCCTGGTGCTTTTTGCTTTGAACCAGTTCCATGGTTTAAACGTGCCTCCCGCCGCAAGGCTGCTGTGGAAACAGTTCTTGCTGATCCCTGTGTTGTGGGGTGCAGCTGGTTAGGGCATGGGGTGTTTTTGGTGGCCTTGAGCTGAGAGCTCAGGTTGGGGTTTGAGCAGTGACCGGCTCTCCAGCCCCTGGAGGCGGGGTAGGGCATGGAGCCCATGGGGAAGTTCTGCCCAGGCTGAGGGGCTGCTGGGCCTGTTCCCTGTGAGGAGGGGTGACCTCGTCCTGGTGGTCTGCAGTGGCCCTGCCCCCTCATCGACCCCTCTGTGGTCTCCTGTCCAGAGGCAGATCCAGGAGGAGCCGCTGGATTTCCTTTCAAGCTCAGTCCGCCGGCAGGCCATGGAGACCCTGACCCAGCTGAGGTGTCCATGTCCCCTCCAGGTCCCTAGCCCCTCTCCCCTTCCCTCTGGGCTCTGCCTGCCTCTCCTGGGCCTCTGTGCGGTACCCTCACCCCACTCCCGTGCCGTTTTCTCTCTCTTCGCCCAGTCCCTGCCAGGGCTGTCTGCCCCACACCCACTTCCCTCCACCCCCTCATCTTGTCCTTTTGTGGATCTGAATCTCAGGCCACCTAAGCCCCGAGCCAGGTGCCCTCTTCCCAGCCCTACACCCTCAGCCACAGGACCCTCTCCCTCACTCGGTGTCTTTGCTGTCTTCCCCAGTTACATCCAGCCCACCCTGGGTGTGCAGGAGAGGTCAGAGCTGGTCAATACGTGCGTGCGGAGTGTGTTCTCCCTGCCCTCTGTGCAGGCCATGCAGGAGAAAGATGAGGCCAAGGCTGAGGACATCCAGGTGAGACCAGCCCTCCAGATGGTCCTCAGAGTGAGGACATTTCTGGACACCCAGTGGGGAACAGAAAGGTATTTTAGTTGGTTTTTTTGGTGGGGTATGGGGGTGGCAGGGGGTAGCTCTGGCCAGTATGGGGATCCAAACCCTTGACGCTGATGTTATCTGCACCACACTCTAACTGCCTGAGCTAACTGGCCAGCCCAGAAAGGGAGTTTTCAGAGGTGGATATGGATCTTCACCCTCCTGCTCATTAGCTACCTGACCTTGGGAAATTCACCTTACCTCTCCTGGCCTAAGAAGGCACTTGATAAACTCTTGATGAATGAATTAATTATCGGAATAGAGACTCCCTCATCTGGAAGGCCCTGTTCGCTTCTGGGCCCTGCCCTATGAGACGGATGTGGATAGAGGTTGGCATGGCCAGGGGAGGTAGCCAGCAGCGGGAGGGCAAGTCTGAGGACTAGGCCGTAACAAAGAAAGACTCAGGGAGTTGGGGCAGAGGCCTGAAGAAGCAGAACCTCAAGGGCCTCATGCAAGCACCTTCAAACCTCTGCAGGGTTATCCCAGGAGGAGAGGGTAGAGGTTNATGGCCAGGGGAGGTAGCCAGCAGCGGGAGGGCAAGTCTGAGGACTAGGCCGTAACAAAGAAAGACTCAGGGAGTTGGGGCAGAGGCCTGAAGAAGCAGAACCTCAAGGGCCTCATGCAAGCACCTTCAAACCTCTGCAGGGTTATCCCAGGAGGAGAGGGTAGAGGTTACCCCTAGTGCAGGATGAGGGAGAGCTAGGGTCGACAGGCGAGGCTAAGGGAGAGGGGTTTCAGCTCAGGGTGAAGTACATTTATTCATCCTTTCATTCAGCAAATATTAACTCCGTGCCAAACCCAGTACAGGAGGCTTACAGTAGGGGTGAGGGTGCACAGAGATAGATGCTGTCAAAGAATCATATAAACAAATGCAAAATTACACCAGTGGTAAATGCTGCAAGTGAGGAGTACTTTGCAGCCTGGAATGGGGGGACACGGCCAAGATGGGGTCAGGCGCTGTGATTCTGGAGTTGAGAGGTTAAAGAAGAGCTAATTAGCTGAAGGGGATGGCAGAAGGAAGAGCATTCCAGATAGAGGGAACAGCCTATGCAGAGGCCTGTGGACAGAGACAGCACAGTGACCACAGGATGACAAAGAGCCAGTGTGGTTGGAGCCCACAGGGTGAGGCGAGAGTTCTGGGAAGCAAGGCTGGAGAGCATGAGGGCTCTGGGTTCCTGGAGCCGGTGCCCTGAGAGAAGGCCCAAAGGAAAGGCAGGGAATCCCCGCTGGGTAGGAAGAGGGAAGTCCTCTAGCAGTACCAGGTCTGACCAGCAGAGGTCAGTGTTTACAGCAATCAGCACAGATGGGAGGGAAGAAGGAGGTAGTTGGTGAGTGAGGCTTGCTTGGTGGTCGTGGTGTAACCTTAAGGACCACACGGGGTTGTGTGCAGACTCAGGAAGCCTGGACAATGACAACCTGGGAGATACACTTGGGGAGCTGGCTGGAGGAGGGGAGGCAAGGAAGAGAAGGTCTTCCCAGAGTAGCTCAAACCCACTGCCCAGCCTTGTGTATGTGTAATGCCTGCACCTACAAGACAATTCCAGGACTGTAGTGTGGCCAAAGGATGAGGAACCTGGGCACAGGAGAGATAGATCCCTTAAGGGGCAACTTGGAAAATCTAATTGGCTATAGGAGCAGCAATTCAAAAAGGGAATCAGGGGCCGGCCCGGTGGCGCACTGCTACAGTGCGCCACTTGGGAGTGCAGCGGCGCTCC
>NW_007728966.1:402997-405080 GCF_000696425.1 Galeopterus variegatus
ATGGCCAGGGGAGGTAGCCAGCAGCGGGAGGGCAAGTCTGAGGACTAGGCCGTAACAAAGAGAGACTCAGGGAGTTGGGGCAGAGGCCTGAAGAAGCAGAACCTCAAAGGCCTCATGCAAGCACCTTCAAACCTCTGCAGGGTTATCCCAGGAGGAGAGGGTAGAGGTTACCCCTAGTGCAGGATGAGGGAGAGCTAGGGTCGACAGGCGAGGCTAAGGGAGAGGGGTTTCAGCTCAGGGTGAAGTACATTTATTCATCCTTTCATTCAGCAAATATTAACTCTGTGCCAAACCCAGTACAGGAGCGTTACAGTAGGGGTGAGGGTGCACGGAGATAGATGCTGTCAAAGAATCATACAAACAAATGCAAAATTACACCAGTGGTAAATGCTGCAAGTGAGGAGTACTTTGCAGCCTGGAATGGGGGGACACGGCGAAGATGGGGTCAGGTGCTGTGATTCTGGAGCTGAGAGGTTAAAGAAGAGCTAATTAGCTGAAGGGGATGGCAGAAGGAAGAGCATTCCAGATAGAAGGAACAGCCTATGCAGAGGCCTGTGGACAGAGACAGCACAGTGACCACAGGATGACAAAGAGCCAGTGTGGTTGGAGCCCACAGGGTGAGGCGAGAGTTCTGGGAAGCAAGGTTGGAGAGCATGAGGGCTCTGGGTTCCTGGAGCCGGTGCCCTGAGAGAAGGCCCAAAGGAAAGGCTGGGAATCCCCGCTGGGTAGGAAGAGGGAAGTCCTCTAGCAGTACCAGGTCTGACCAGCAGAGGTCAGTGTGCACAGCAATCAGCACAGATGGGAGGGAAGAAAGAGGTAGTTGGTGAGTGAGGCTTGCTTGGTGGTCGTGGTGTAACCTTAAGGACCACACAGGGTTGTGTGCAGACTCAGGAAGCCTGGACAATGACAACCTGGGAGATACACTTGGGGAGCTGGCTGGAGGAGGGGAGGCAAGGAAGAGAAGGTCTTCCCAGAGTAGCTCAAACCCACTGCCCAGCCTTGTGTGTGTGTAATGCCTGCACCTACAAGACAATTCCAGGACTGTAGTGTGGCCAAAGGATGAGGAACCTGGGCACAGGAGAGATAGATCCCTTAAGGAGCAACTTGGAAAATCTAATTGGCTATAGGAGTAGCAATTCAAAAAGGGAATCAGAACATTTCCCCAGGGATAAAAGTAAGATAGAGCCTCTCATTTATCTAGCTCTTATAGTTCTAGAGAATCTCCCCATCCATCCTCTCATTTGGTCTTCGTGACTTGAAACTTCCTTGTTGTGGGACCTTGGACAAGTGTCTCCTCATTTGTAAAATGACAAAAACAATCTGAGGACAAAGGACAAAGTGATATGGTTGTGCAAATCACCAGATATTCATCTGGCCCATGGGTAACTTCTCAGTAAATTCTGGGTCTCTGCTTCCTCCCCATTTAAGGTAGAAAGTGCAGGAATAATAATTACCAACTTGCTGATAAGGAAACTGTAGCCCATGGTGGGGAAGTAATGTGACCAACATCACACATCAAATTATTCTGAGAGGTAGGAACAGGAAGCAGCTTTCTTGGGTCCAAGTTCTCCCTCCTCCCCTGACCCCCACTGGGAGTTGTCTGGGGCTGGCGTCTGTTCCAGAGGCCCCCTAGTGTCTGGGTCCTCCTCCTATCCACAGACACTTTACCATCAGACCCTGAATGCCCTGCAGACACTGCTCAATGCCCTCTTTATTGAGGACCCCACTCCTGCTGGGCTGAAGAGCATCTTGGAGGTATGAAGTGGAGAGGGTTGGGGGAGGGAGGGAGGAGAGGAAGGGCAGAGGGGAAAGGGGACTTGGCTCAGGAGTGGTGGAGAGCTGGCCCCAGAAGGAGTGATTTGACTTCAGAATGTCATCTTGTGCCAGTCTTCTGCTTCCCTGTCCCTCTTACAGGCCCCGTCCCATCCTCTTTCCCCTTCACTCTCTCTCTGTCCCCCACACTCTCTATATAGCTTCCCCATATCTTTGCTCTCTCCATCCATGTCCCTGTCTGTCTCTCTTATCTTCATGACTCTCCACCTTTTATCTCTCTCTTCACTGACCTCCTTCTTCCCTCTAGTCT
>NW_007728966.1:405394-406822 GCF_000696425.1 Galeopterus variegatus
ATCTTCATGACTCTCCACCTTTTATCTCTCTCTTCACTGACCTCCTTCTTCCCTCTAGTCTGTCAGTCCTATTCTCAGCTTCTGAACCTCATCTCCCCCTAAGGCCCAAGAAGAGGAGGAGGACTGTGGTAAGGAAACTTTAAGTCCATTCTGGAAGCTCCCTGCTGGTTGAAGAAGGCTGGCCTGCCCACCTGGCAACAGGGGCTGGCAACCCAACCTGTAGCTCTGAGTCTTGCCCTTGTCCCCACAGCCCCTGGGGCCCTGGATGAATTCTGGGAAGGCCCACGAGCGAGCTCGGGCTGTGAACAGCAATGTCTCTGTGTTGAACCACACACTTCTGACTCTGCCTTTCTTTGTGAGTGGTCCCTGGGAGGGGTGGACACTCTTAGGGAAAATCTCCCAGCTCTGAAGAAGCCTGTGCATCTGTTCAGGGATTCCCAGGTGGCCCTTGCCGTCCTCAGAGGGCTCTGTTATCAGGGCCAGACCATCCATCTCTGTTCACCATTTGCCGCATAGCATTATTGAACCTATAAGACTCTATCCCTAAGATTATGACACAAACAGATGTCCTCTGGGTTCCCGGCACTGGGGCTTCTGCTGGGGAGGCTCATCCTTCGCATTGGAGATCCTGATGAGGAGATTGGCCGGGAGGCTCTGGATGGCATCATCATCCTCTACACTATCCTGGAGTTCCAAAAACGTAAGCCCTATTTGAATGCCTCTGAAGTAAGTCTCTGAGCAGGTGCTCAGCCTGGACATCAATCAGAGCTTTGGCAACAAGGCACTAGTGGGAGATGGGCAAGACCAGCACAGGGTCAGATGGTGACTGTGAAAACTAGTGTGAAGCTTAGCCTTCACAGAACCAGAAGACAGAGGCCAGAAGCAAACCTATTTTTACTTAGGCAATCCTATCTGAGCTTTTCCTCATCCTTCCAAGGTTAATTTGTGACACTTATTTTCACATTCCCATGGCACCAAGTATATCTGGGCATGGTGACCTAATGTCTTGTTTTCTTGTCTGTCTTCCCCATTAGACTATAACCCCTGGGAGTGCCATGGGGCTGTGTTTTAATCACTTCTGTATTCCTAAGGTCTAGCCCTGGGCCTGGCACATGGTAGTGCTCAGTGAATATTGATTGAATGAGTGAACAAAGAACAGGTCTCATCTTGGATTCTGGAGTGGCAAAAGCCTGAAGGTGGGAGAACATCCCTAGATTTGGCTTCAGGGAGCCAGTGATGTGATATGGGCTGACACAGATACCCAGCTGGCCCTGCACCTAGAGGTGCACAGTATCAGCTGGCACACACCTCTTTCCTTTCTCCATAATTCCAAATCTGCCCCAACCAGGAGACCTTGGCATGTTGTGTAAACTCCCCTGCCTCTGGAGGCAGAGTGACCTGTGTGTAAGACCTGGCTCTGGCCTTTCC
>NW_007728966.1:408415-411369 GCF_000696425.1 Galeopterus variegatus
TTTGTTTATTTGAAATTCAAATTTAACTGGGTGTCCCGTATTTTGTCTGGCAACCCTAGGCCAAATCCACACTCTTAGATTCTAGAGGAGTGAAGTGGCTTGTCCAGGCCCCCCCGACTGCAGGAAGCAGCAAATCTAGGATTCCAACCTGGGTCTGCCTGACTCCAGAACTCAAGCTCCTTCCCTTTACAAATGACACACACACTTGGTCCATGTGATCAATCTGCCTCAATGGCCCATTCTTGTAGTATCTTGCATGCCCTGAGGGGGCCCAGGTAGGACCCAGGCTAGGCCACAGTAAGGGCTCAGGAAATGTGCCTGAAATGTGTTTCCTTCAGCAGAAAATATGGAGCCACTTTGTGCCAGGTACTATTCTAGGCCCTGGAGACACAGTAGTGAATTATTAATTTAATAATCCTCACTCGGTGAGCTTACATTTTTGTTGTCCACAGATAGACAATGAACAAACATAAATTAGGAATATATACTTGTATAAGTCAGATGATGAGCACTAATGAAAAAAAAAAGTAGAAAAGGAGATTGGAACTGCCACGGATAGGAGGATTGCAATTTAAAAGAGGTATTGTCACGCATCCACCAGAATGGCAAACATGAAACAGACAATGCCATGTGCTGGCAGACGTGGAACAGCGGGAATTCTCGTACACTGCTAGTGGGGGCGTAATTTGCTCCCCATTATGGAAAACTGTTTGGCAGTATCTCCTGAAGCTGAACCTACACCCACCCTGTGACCCAGCAATTCCGCTCCTAGCTATATACCTAACAAATGCGTAGGTATATTCACCAAAAGACGGGCACTAGCATGTTCATAGCGGCACTATCCACAATAGCTGGCAAGAACCCAAATACCTGTCAAAAGTAGAACAGATAAACAACAGTAGTATATTTGTACCATGGGAAATTACACAGCATTGAGAAGGAACGAAAGAAACAGTGCTGCGTGGAACTGTGTGGATGAATCTCACACACATCCTATTGAGTGAAAAGGGCCCGCTGCACAGGCTTGCATATTATATGAGTCCATTTACATGAAGTTCAAAGGCAAGGAACTCTATCTAGCGGATTAGAAGTCAGAAGAGTGTTACCCAGAGTGAGGAAGGGCACAATGACTGAAAGGGCTGCGCCAGATGGGCTTCTGGGGTGCTGATCNTAAACTCCCCTGCCTCTGGAGGCAGAGTGACCTGTGTGTAAGACCTGGCTCTGGCCTTTCCAAGCTGTGACTTCAGGGAAGCACTTTGCTTGGATAGGTCTATATTTCCTCATCCGCACTTTGCTTGGATAGGTCTAGATTTCCTCATCCATAAAAAGGGTATACTTCGATATAAATTGCAAGCTTTTTGAAAGATTAAATGAGATCTTTTGTAAGAGTATATGTAAAGAAACCAGATCAGTGCCACATGTTATAGGCACTTGTCAAATAGAGCTTCCTTTTCCCCATCCCTTTAAACTTTTGGAATCTGTCTCATGTCTGTGCTCTTTTTTATTTTTGGCAGCTGGACAGTGTGGGGATCTGAACCCTTGACTCTGGAATTATCAACATTGTGCTCTAACCAACTGAGCTAATGAGCCAGCCCTAGTTTTTTTTTTTTTTTAAAGTTTTTGTTTCTTTTGGTGGCTGGCTGGTACAGGGATCTAAACCTTTGACCTTGGTGTTATGACATTGTGCTCTAACCAGCTGAGCTCACCAGCCAGCCCTCATACTCTTCTTGATCTCTAGCATTTGGGCAGATATGTGGTCCCTGGGAGATTTCCCCCACGGACCAGGAACCACTCATGCCTCCTGAATGATGGGCAAAGGTAGTATAAGCCACATTAATAATCAGCCTTAGGGGTAGGAATAGTATAGACCAAATTAAGTTTGCCAGATTCAGCAAATAAAAATATAGGATACCCAGTTAAATTTGAATTTCAGAAGAATAATGAACAATTTTTAGTATAATTGAGACATACTTTTGCTAAAAATTATTTGTTTAGGGCCGGCCCGGTGGCGCACTGCGCTAGTGCGCCGCTTGGGAGTGCGGTGGCGCTCCCGCCAAGGGTTCGGATCCCACATACAGACNGAGTGAGGAAGGGCACAATGACTGAAAGGGCTGCGCCAGATGGGCTTCTGGGGTGCTGATCATGTTCTGTTTCTTGACCTGGGTGCTGCTACATGGATATGTTCACTGCATGAAAATTTATCAAGCTGATTACTTAAGATTTGGGCAATTGCCACGTCTATGTTTAACAAAAGTTTTTTTAAAAATTGGCTAAAAGAAAATAGGGTGGTCGGGCCTCACTGGGAAGGTTCTCTTCTTGCAGGAGCCAGAGATAAGGAAGAGGCTAACAAGAAGGAGCTGTATGAGAGCAACAAGCGGTTCCTGGGCCCCTACAACCCTGTCAGCCCGTGCCAGAACATCCTGCGCGTGATTGCGGTGACTGCCTGCTGCCAAGGCCAGGGAGGGGAGGAGGCCAGCGCCACCCGGCCCCAAATGCCTACTCCTCCCCTTCCAGCTTTCCAGGCCAACTCGAGGCCCCTTCCCCGACCACACGAGCCCAATCTGCACGCCTCTTCCTCCCTGATACATGTCACCCAGTTCTGGGTGTAGGGACCACCTCACCCCTACTTTTGTAGCTCTTCCCCAGAGGGCCCCACACTTACCGATTGTCCAAAGATGCATGGCCCTGCCTACTGACCTCTTCATGCAGGAGTCAGGCGGGTCTGCCCGTCAGTGTCAGGATCTCTGCACCTTTGTTTCAGGAATTTGGAGACTTCCTGGGGCCCCAGCAGGTAAAGGACCTGCTGCTCACAGCCCTGGAAGGGCTGAAAGGTGGCTCAGAGGCTCAGGGGAAGGACTCTGGGGAGATGTTGCAGCTGGCCTCGGAGGTCACGCTCAGCTCAGTGCTGGAGTGGTACCGCCACAGGGTGCTGGACGTGGTAAGGCTCCCTGGGG
>NW_007728966.1:412105-422102 GCF_000696425.1 Galeopterus variegatus
CTCCCTGGGGCAGGGCTGGGCTGTCATGGGGCCTGGAAGACCACCCCCCTGGGTTTGCTCATCACTTGAGACAGCCTGCCTGACAGTAGGCAGAGTGAGGGTGCTGGAACCCCCTAAGCACTGGGGCAGGGCAGGGGTAGTGGTGGCCGAGTTGTGGGTACTCCCACCTGCAGGTTCTTTCTTACCACCCTGGGAGAACTCAGCTGACCTGATGGGGGCGGGGAGGGCTGGCTCCCAGGGGAGGAGCAGGCACTCTGCTTGCCTCCCTCTCCCCTTTCTCTCCTGCATTCCCTCCTCCTCACTCCTTTCGGTCCTCTTCCCTTTGCCCTTGCTGCCCTCCCCATCTCCCTGCTCCCCATCCCCGCCCCCACCTGGCTTCTCCAATCGGCCTTCTGCCTGCTCACGGCTGCCCGGCTATGCCCCAGATCCCAGAAATTATGCAGGGCATCTATGTGCAGCTGAGCCACATCCAGGAGCCGCGGGCCCGTGAGGTGGCCCTGCTGCCCGTCTCCCTACTGGCCAGCTCCTTCATGACCGAGGTGGTGGTCGCTCTGCTCATGTGCCCCCTCCCACTGGACAGGTACACGTGAGGGGGTTCCCAGCCACCACACCTCAAAGATTTGAAGTAGCCCCCATCCTGGGCTGGGAACCCCTCTTCCTGCCCAGAGAAGTCACTATCCCCCCAGATGGCCCCTCTTTTATGATCTGTGGTGCTCATAACAACCATTAAGCACTTCCTGAGCACCGCTGGGTATCAGTATTGAGTATTAATATATTCTTTCATTCTTACAACAACCCGATTCTACAGATGAAGAAACTGAGGCTTAGGGGAAGTTTCTTGCCCTAGGGAACAATTGAGTAAGCCACAGAAACAGGACCTAAACTCAGGTCTAATTGACTCCAAACCCAGAGCTCTTCAATGATGCTGTGGAAAGAGGCCTGAGTATGGGTACTGACTCTGCCTCCAGCTGCTGTGTGGTCTTGGGTAGCTTGCTTGTCCTCTCTGAGCTTCCATTTTCCCCCATAGGCAAAAGGAAGACATGATCCCTGCAATCCCACATCAGATGAGTGGTTGTGACAAAGTAATGCAGCCAGCTGTGTTGAGTGCCTGCTTGGGCCTAGGCCTGTGCAGGGGGACACTCCATACTCACTGCCTTCAGGGAGCTTGTGGTCTGATGGACAGAGGGGGCTGTGGCCAGACAGTGAGCTCGTGGGCAGGAGCAATAGGTCTGGCTGGCCTCAGCCTCCCAGCCCAGGAAGTGCTCCCACACCTTCTTTGAGTGAATAAAACAAGGCAGCAGGTGATCCACACTTTAGTATGGTTGTTTGAGAGTAAATGTGAAAGAATTGTGTAGAGCTGTGCAAATAGGGTGTGCTCTAAGGCCAACTGGTGTCACTCACAGAAACCAAGATCAGTTGGAATGATGAGGGTCCATCTGACACCTCCCATGCTCCCACCTGGAAGAATTTAACCCTTTCTGGCTGCACTGCCCACCAGGGGGTTTTCTTCTTGGGTCCATTACACAGTCAGACTCACGAGACTACCAGGGGCCACAGTTGACATCAGAGTCACTCAGGATATAGGACAGGGCAGTGCCTGGAGACCCTCTTTGCAGCAGTCCTTGCAGCAGCCCCTGCAGCAGGCCAGACAGAGGGGAGGCAAGCCAGGCACCCAGGGCACAACATTTAAGAAGGTTCTCAGTCTCAGGTGCCAAGCCTACACTTGCATGAGCCTGAGAGTGGGGGTTTCCTTAAATTTTACACCCAGGATGCCTCACTTTCCTTATGTTCACTTGGCCCTGAGTCTAGGAGTTGGTCTCTGTGCCTCCAGGTGAAAGCTCAGGTGTGAGGGAAGGAGACCCATAGATGGATGTAGGAGCTGCCCTGGCTTAAATGGCTCAGGCCTCACAGGGTTCAGTATCTTCTTGTAATAACTCTATAGCTTCACTTCCAGGGACCCCACAGGGACAAATCCAGTCACAAGAGTCACTGCACTCTGGGAAGCTCAACGCTACAGCGTCACCATCAGTTTTTATAGTTAATTTATAGTTCCTCCCAGTCCAGATGCAATTTACCAATTGAGTCATTTTTACCATAAGCAATGTTGCTTAGCAACATAGTTGACATACTATCTTTATCAGGTTTCCAGGGGAACAGAGCTAGAAAGTGAATGGAAGGTTCACATGCTCAAGCAGAAGGGGAAAAGGTTTTTGTTAACCCTTTAGCACACTAGCCCACCAGTTCTTTCAACTCAGCATGACAGGAGTGGCTGCAGGCTGGTGTCTGGCCCTGCGCAGATGCTTCTCCCTGCCTGGTGGTATATTGCCTTCCAAGCACCACGAGCCGGTGCTCCCTGATTTTATGTGACATGTTCAAGGCCCAGACCCCAAAGGGCTTGACCACCTCAATTCTTGCTCCTTGGCATAGAGGAACGAGCACAGATTTTGCAGACATCAGACATGGCCACATCTTGATTCTGCAGCGCATGAGCTATATAGTCTTGGACTGGTGATTTCACCTCCTGGAGCCTCAATTCTGCATCTGTAAAATGGGAATAACAACACTCACTTTGAGGGTCATTGTGAGAATTCAGTGACCTTGAATGTCGTGAAATCTTGTTCACATCTGTATCCCGAGAGCTTTGCCTAGTGCCTGGTGTTCAGCAGGTGCTCCATAAATATTTGCTGAAGTAATCAATTGTAGCAAAGCAGCTGGCCTGGTACCAAAGAAACAGGGTTTTCAATCACTGTTAGTCCCCTGCCTCTTGGGGAGTGTCTTCTGGACCATTCTTTGCTGGTCATTTCATTGGGGTCTTACCTTCCCCTCCCAAAACCACTTGGAGTCAGGGTGGGCCCCACTGCACTGGCTACCACTCACATCCCACCCTGGCCTCTCAGCAATGGAGCAGAGATGTGGAGGCAGTTGATACTGCGCAAGCCCAGCTGTGATGTCCGAGACCTCCTGGATCTGCTCCTGACCAGCCTGAAGGAGAAGCCTGTCACCAAGAAGGGCCGGGCCTCCATCGTGCCCCTAGCGGTGAGGAGTCAGCCTGCCTGCCCCCACCCCTTCCTGGCCTGCCCCCCCCCTCCCTCCTGCTGAGCTCAGCACCCCTGGTTCCAGGTCCCACTCTGTCAGAAGCTAGTCATGTGGCCTTGGACAGGTCTCTGGTTCTGGGCTCTTGTTTGTGATCCACTGGATGATAACAGTAGTGCTACCTATGGTGACAGCAGCAGCCTGGGATAGTGGAAATAGAAAGAACTTGGAGCCCCAGACTTTAATCTAAGTCCTGGTTTTGCTCCCTTACTATTTTGTGTCCTGTGTAAGTCACTTCTCCTCTTTGAGGCTCAGTCTCTATATCTGTAAAATGGAAATAATAACATCTGCCTCATACGGGGGCTGTGAAGATTAAATGAGATAACTCATTCATTCATTTAGGCAACACAAAGCATTTAAGTGCTTCTCACTGCCAGCCAGGCTCAGGGCTTGGCCCTGGGAACACAGAAGGAAAAGGCGGCTTTGACTCAGGAAGCTGGCTTGGCTGGAGCTCTGTCCCCAGGGGGCTGGGAGACCTGGTGGATTGCTCTCTGCCTCTATCACCACCACCCTGGTGCACAGCAGCTGGAGAATACCCCTGCGCATCTCCCTGCTTCCACTTCTGTCCCTCCTGTCTGTACTGCAGCCAGAAAATCTGTGAGAGATGCACATCTGCTCCTCTCAGCTGCCTCAGTGGCTTCCTGTTGCCCTGGAGACTAACTCAGTGCTCCTCAAGCATCTTCTCTTCAGGGGAGCCCTCCTGCACCTCCCTGACCCAGTCAAATCTGTGCATATTATACTTTGCTTCACACACCTTATCTTGGAAGAGTTTTCCCCAGTTGTGGTTTGACAAGAGTGTGGAGGATCATTTGGATAATGTGTGAGATGCATGTCCTGTCAGTGCCTGTCCTGTCATGCTCACCATGATATAGCCAATATCTAGCATACACCTGGCACATAGTAGGCGCTCAAAACTTTCTTGTTGGACTGACTTACTTGTTCAACAAATATTTATTGAGCACCTAGTATATGCCAGGCACATAGTAGGTTCTGGGGATTCAGCAGCAAGACTTTCTGGTGGAGGGAGGCAAATAAAGATATAGTGGATGGAGGACAGATCTACTATCCCATTTACAGAGGACAGTGCAGCTCAGAGATGCTCCATGTTTCACCCACAGTCACAGAGGTAGCGAGGGGTGGTGCCAGGACTCAAACCCAGATCTCCTGCCTCTGAATCCTGTGATCCACTGCCCTATCTCTCTGCCTTTCTCCCCCAGCACTGAGTTCTATGAATATGGCACCAGACTCATTTCTTCCCTGACTTGGGCATTCATCCACTCCTTCAATCAGTGTGTGTTAGTGTATCCTCCAGGCACTCATTCATGCTTCTCGTTCAACAAACTAGTTTGATCATGGATACAGCCTGGACTAATTTTATCAACAGTCTGAGCAAGATAGAGCCAAGAGCAGAGCCCTATGGTACATCGCTAGAGAATTTTCTCTACACCACAGATTGGCCTTGGGCTACTGAAAAGTGCAAGGGCTTTGAGTCCAAGAGGCTTGTGTTAGTGCCGCACTGCCTCACTGTATAACCATGGTCAATCGGTTCCCCTCTCTAACCTTGGTATTTAGATCTGTACAATGGGTAGTAATAACTCCTGCCTTACCTATCTTACTGTCGAGAAGATGAGATAGTCTATGTGGAAGGGCTTCCTAGGCAGTCAAGTACAAACTAACTGCCATTTACTATTCTCATCCAGCTCACAGTATGTCATTTATCTCCAAGGAAACATGCCAGGGTTTTTTTTACTTCACAGTAAAATGCTTTCCTCTTGGGCCAGCTGCATGGAGTCTCAGTGTCAGAGCTCTTGACCATTTATTTATAAAATTTTCACCTCCATTCTCTCATGTAACCTCCACCATACCTGTGGGGCTGGCTGGAAGAGGATCAGTAACCTCACTTTACAGAGGATGAATCTGAGGGCCCAAGAGGGACCGAGGAATGGCGGAGCCAGAATGAGCCATTAGGTCTTGTGACCCCAGCCTGTCAGCCCCCACCCCCACTCCACATTGTCCTCTTGCCAGTTAGGGAGGACTTGGTGGGCCAAGTGTGAGGGTGGGCCCAGGCCAGATCCAGAGCTGGATTGGTGGGTGGAGACGTTGCCTGAGGTCACCCAGCTGCTTGGAGGCAGAGCTGGGACTTGAGCCAGGCTCCTACTCCAGGCTGGCATTTGTTTCTCTTAGCTGCTGGCCACGTGGGGAGGTGAGTGAGAGCAACCTAGTTTAATGGCTCAGGATGAAGAGGCCAGCCTGCTGCGCCCCTCACGTTGTGTGCCTGTGTTTTGGATGAGGACGAGTCAGGGCACACTATAGCTGGTATCTGAAAACCTGGGATCGAATATTAGCACTGCTCCCAAGGGGCTGAGTTACCTTGGGCAAGTGGCTTCACCTTTCTGAGTCTGTCTCCTCATCTGCAAAATGGGATCAAGACCACCTCTCAGGAGGTGGGAGGGGAGCCCTCCACCATGATTCTTCCAGACCTGCATAAGCGTCAAAGCCCTGGACCAAAGCTAAGAGGAGGCTGTCGTTATGTTCTGGGGCAGGATCTACTGAGACAGCCAGATGTCGGGGGTTCAAGGTTGGGGGGGATATTCTGGGTTTCCCCAAGCTGGGTCAGAGAAGAGCAAAAGAGCAGTCCAAGCCCCAGCCAGGAGTGCTGGGAAGATGGGCTCGGACATCCCACCAGCCACCCCTCTGTCCTCCAGGCAGCCAGCGGCCTGTGTGAGCTCCTGTCCGTCAACAGCTGCGTGGGCCGCGTGAGGCGCATCTACCCCCAGCTGCTCCTGGCCCTGCTCATTCAGGTCCATTATCACATTGGCCTCAACCTGCCTGGCCGTGTGGCTCCTCGCAAGGACGCCAAGAAAGACGAGCAGCCCCCTGTCTTCGTACCTGTGCGGTATGCTCTTCCAGCTCTTGACCTTGCTGTCCCTGGCCATGGGGAGGGCCACTCCACAAAATCCCCCCCAAAAGTCTTTAGGGCAACCAATCAATAGAAATTAGCTTTGGGACTAGAAGAGAAAACAGAAGCACACTTTTATTAGAGCCAATCGTTCATTCTACAACTATGTTTGAGTATCTGCTCTGGGTGTCAGACACGGTGCCTAGTGCTGGACTACAGGAAACAAACAGCCCTCCCCTGTGGAGCTCATCATTTAATGATTCTTCCTCCCTTCCTAGAGATATTACTTGTACTAGATTTGTATCCAAGGCTCAAACATTTTATTTTAATTATTAATTGGAATAGGTAATATACGCACATGGGTAAAAAACTCAAAAGACATTGAAAGTGAGTGACCTTTCCTGCCCTTACCCAGTTACCCCCCCCCCCAAAGACAACCAGGTTCTTTCAAGCCCTTCCAGAGGTTTATGCAGAGATAAGCACATTTGTTTATATTCTCTGTTTTTGCACCAGTGGTAGAGTACCCCACACAATTACACATTTTTGCTTTTATCACATGCTATATCTTAGAGATCATTACAAATAGAGCTGCCTCATTATAACAGTCGCACAGTATTCATATGTATAGGATTCCAATGTACCATGATTTATCTAACTAAGCTTCTCTCTCTTTTTTTCTTTTTTGTCTTTTTCGTGACTGGTAAGGGGATCGCAACCCTTGGTGTGGTGTCGCCCACACCGCGCTCAGCCAGTGAGCGCACCGACCATTCCTATATAGGATCCGAACCCACGGCAGGAGAGTCGCTGCGCTCCCAGCGCCGCACTCTCCCGAGTGTGCCACGGGCTCGGCCCTAACTAAGCTTCTCTTGATTTAGGTTCTTTCCAGCCTCTTTCAATTATGACAGGTGTTGCAGTGAGTTTGCTTGTTTGTATGTCTTCATGCACACATGTGATTGTATATGTAGGATGAATTCCTGAAAGTTAAAATGGGCACATTGGAGGGCTTCTGCTTTTAAATGTTAAGGTGGAACAGGAATATGTGATGGAAAAAGTTTTTGACCATTGAGTGATAAAGGGTAAAGTGGAGTAACTCCTAAGATGCCCAATTTGTTGGTTGCCTCCCACAGAGGGCACCAAGACCAGTAGCATGCGGGAGTGTCTATTTCCCTACACCCTTGCCAACATACGTATTATAAAACATTTTTATCTTTGAGAGTGGAAAAAAATGGAATTTTGCTGCTGTGTTTTTCTTTTCTTTTGTGGCTGGCTGGTATAGGGATCGAACCCTGGACGGTGGTGTTATCAGCACCACACTGTAAGCTTGCTGTGGTTTTAGTTTGCATTTCTCTTATTGTGAGTGAGGTTGAGGTTTAAGTGCTGTTTGTGTTTCTAATTCTGTAAGCAACCTGTTCTTGTCCCAATTTTATATAGGATGGTTGGGGATTTTTCTTATTCATTTGTAAGAGCTCTTTATATATTAAGGAAACTAACTCTTTGTCATTTGTATTCCAGTTTGTCACTTAACTTGTGGTTATTTTATGGTATGTGGCTATTCAGAAAATTTTAATTTTTATATAGCCAAGTTTATCAGTCTTTTCCTTTTTGACTCATATTGTGTGTTAAGCTCAAAAGGTGCATTTAGAGAGGCAGAGGGCAAATGGTTGTGTAGCTGGGCTTGAAGTCAGAAGGTCTGGGATTCAAATTCTGGCTCCATCACTTAGAGCTTTGTACTTTGGGTAAACAATGTAACTTCTCAGTGGTTGGTTTCCTTGACTATGACATGGGTAAGTGATTCCTGCCCCACAGATTGTGAGGGCCAAATAAGATCACATCACAGCATGACACCATGTGCCAATGGTGTGGCCCCAGTTCTGATTCCCTTCATGCTTGTGGGTGTTGCCCTGAGAGCACCACCCATGACTCAGAAAGCTGATGGGCTCTGGGGAAAACAAAACAGGAGGAAAGGAAGGCAGTGCTGGAGGAGGAGGAAGGGGAATGTGCAGTGGGGAAAGTTCTCAACTGTGGAGTGATGAAGGGCATGACCTGCCAACATGGAGGGCTTTGCTCAGCTGAGGGCCACAAGGAGGAACTGGAAGAGAGCCTGAGTGTCCACCCTCACCTCTGCATCTCAGAAGCAGCCTGTGAGGCAGAAAAAGCAGAGACAGGCAAGTGCAATACTAAGGGGGACCAGAAAAGCCCGGAGGTAGGGCTTGGTGTGGTGGACTGAATGGTGGCCCCCAAAAGATATGTTTACCTGGAACCTATCACTACGACCTTATTTGGAAAGACAGTCTTCACAGATTTAACTAAGTTAAGGATCTTGAGATGAGCTTATCCTGAATTAACCAGGTGGACCCTAAATCCAATGCCAAGTGTCCTTAGAAGAAGAGGAGAAACACAGACATGGAGGGGAGAAGGCTTATGAAGACACAGAGAGTGAGCGATGTGGCCACAAGCCAAGGGATGCCAGGAGCCACCAGAAGCTGGAAGAGGCAAGGAAGGATTCTCCCCTAGAATCTTCAAAGGGGCTACGGCCCTGCTGACACCTTGATTTCAGATATTTGGCCTCTAGAACTGTGAGAGAATACATTTCTGTTGTTTTAAGCCACCCAGCTTGTGGTAATTTGTTACAGCAGCCACTGGAAATGCACATGCAGCAGTGTGGAGCTGGGGCAGATCATTGGCGCTCCAGTCTCCAGTGGCAGCAAGATGGAAAAGCTCAGGTGGGGCTGTTGGCGCACACAGGGGGTCACATGAGGGGTGGATTATCAGCTGATGTCAAGTCAAGAATTAGCTCTGCAACTCAGCCCTGCCACACCCAGTGGTGATTTGCGGAGGGAGGGGAGAGTCCTGCTGGCCTGACACTGCAGATGAGGCTCAAGGCTTGTGCTGGGCAGTCCAGCTTCTGTGGGCTCTTACAGTCTGACTTTGGGAGTGTGGTGGGGAGCACATGAGATAGGTGGGGTCATTGTTGTTAAAACTTGAAGAATGACTGAGGGGGCGAGATGAAACAACGAAGAGGACACACTGTGAGCGATGCAGCTCTGTGCTCAGCTTTGGCCACATGCTCATGTGTATTTATCACAGCTACAAAACCAGGACTGCGAAGGTCTGGCCAAGCTGTGGCTGTTGGGAACCTCTCAGTCAAGTCACTCCCTTCTGACCTGCTGAGCTCAGTGCTGTCCCCAAGCTAGTTTGTGAGAAGGTGACCAGAACTGCCCCTGGAGACAGGGACTCATGAGGCGAGGAAGGTGGTCAAACCAAGAGCACACACAGGCGGCTCCTTCTGTCATCAAAAGTGCTAATGCCTGAAGTTGGAGAAAATAACCTTTCTTCTCTAAACCCGCAAATCTCAGCTTAGCCGTTCAGCCAGTGCTTGGAGTTTTGGGGGAGAGGGAAGAGGGTGGAGATGGGAGAACTAGACAACACTGGGATCCTGCCTCTCTCTTCATTTTTTTCCTTTTTTTTTTTTTTTTTTTTTTGGCTTTAAACACTGGAAGCATTGCTGGTAGGGGACTATCACTGACAGCACACATTTCAAAGAATCAGCACATAGGCTGAATGGTTCTGAAAGCCCTGGCCTCAGGAGAAGCTTTGATTTTCACACTGGATCAACATTCATTAAAAAAGCAAAAACATGAAAATTAAGAACAAATTCCTGAGGATTACCTGGTTTCTAAAATGCTTTGTCTGGAGTCATGAGAACCACCAGCTCAGTATCAGCTGAAGTTTGTCCATAAAGTGCATCATAAGCTCTTTAAGCAAATGTCTAGGTTTCTGGAAAACTCTGTTTAAATGTAAACTTTATTCTACACATTGTCAGTGTGGTGACTTTTATTTTAATAAAAGTTTATATATATGTAAAACTATAAAACTCTTTCGTATATACATATAAAAATATATATATTTACGGGCCGGCCCGGTGGCGCACTGGATAGTGCGCCGCTTGGGAAGCGCGGCGGCGCTCCCGCCCGAGGGTTTGGATCCCACATGCAGACCGGTTCC
>NW_007728966.1:423102-444216 GCF_000696425.1 Galeopterus variegatus
TATATATATATATATATATATATATATATGTATCATGTCTGTGAACACCTAGTGCCATGCCAGGCATACAGGAGAACACCAATAAATGGCAGTGCCCTCCCATGGCTTCTTGAGCTTTCTCAGGAGCTTGAAAAGCACAGCGGCCTGAACCCAGCCTAGTTAGTCCACAGGTTGTAAAAGCTCCGCAGGGGCTTCTGCTGGGCCTCCAGTTTAAGAATCCCTCTGAAGTGTCCCAAGGTAGGGAAGGACTCAGGCCTGGACAGGACTGAGCATCCAAGTGAGCAGAGAGGACTATCCCATAAGCCACCCGCCCAGCCATGGGCGTGAGGGGGAGAGAGAGGCAGGTGATGCTGGGAACTTGTTAGAACTGCACATTCTCAGAGCCCCACCCCAGACCTACAGAAACAGAAACTCTCAGGGCAGAGTGCCTTGGGAGCCACCCAGGGACCCAGGGCATGGAGAAGGGGACAGGACCACCCTCCCACAACGAGGCACACCGTGCCAGCTCCTTCGGGCCCACCCAGGACCCAGGGGCCTGGGGAGGCCCGGATCAGCCTCTTCCTCCAGTAAATAAGGCTCAGGAGAGGAGGAAGGGGGAGTGGGTCAAAGCACTATCTTCAAAGGTAGGTAAAGTTTGCTTCTGTGTCTCTCTTGTTCCCAAAGCTAATTATTATTTGTAAAAAGCCACCCTTTGTGCATACACTGAATACTATGATGTAACAACGAACATAGTGGAGAGAAGCTTGTTGGGCCAGATGGCAGCCGGTGATAGGAGAGGCAGGGTGGAGGGAGGCCCCGCTGCCAGAGGGAGGGTGGACAGGAGGTCTTAGCCCCCTTGTCTTGGCAGCTGGGTGGTGAAGGTGGTGAAAACCTTGCTGCTGAAGATGGGCTGCTCCTACGAGGCCACCTTCCTGGAGGACCAGGGTGGCTGGGAGCTCATGGGGCAGGCAGAGAACCACCACCGCGGAGTGTCCCTGCTGGCAAGGTGAGGCTGGGGTCAGGGGAGAGGGGCTCAGGATATTCAGACGGACTTGGGTTTATATTGCTCCCTGGAAAGACCCTCCGCTCAGACCGTCACCTCTTCTCTACAACTGGGAGGGTCCTGTCTTCTTCGGCAGGGAGACAACACAAATGTGAAAGATGACACTTGTTCTCCAGAGGTGCACTGTGGTCACGGTGGTTCCCCACAACTGCAGAGTGCTTAGGTTATTTACCAAGCACCTTTTCTTACCGCATTATGAATTTAGTTCCCACGCTAACACAGAAAGGCTGTGTTACACAGAAAGACCCACCTCAGAGGGTTGGGGTGACGATTAAATAGAGTACTTTGAACAGTCCCTGGCATATGGTAAGAGCTCAATACAGGTTAGCTTTTGCTGTCATTATGTTAACTGGGGGGGGGGGGATCGGGATTATTAATACACATTTTGCACAGGAGCATGCTAAGGTCTAGACAGAGAGAGTCATGTACCTAAGGTCACACAGCTAGGAAGTGGCAAAGTTGGGAAATGACCTGTTGACCCAGACCAGCCCAGCCCTACTCTTCCCCTGACTACACACAGCTTCCTATGGGGTTAAGAGGGGGCACCTGGATTTTAATGATGTGATTCCTGCATGAGAGCCTGCTTCTTAGCCCTGCACCCTGAGTGCCCAGGATGGTGCCTGCCCCCTAAACGTGTTAAGTCCCTGGCTGCCACCTGGCGCTTAGGGAGCTCAAACACACTACATTTACTGAGCATTTGCTGTGTTCTATGCACCACACAAAGAGGTGTTACATCGACGATCCCATCTAATCTTTACCACCACTAATGAAATAGCACTATTGCTATCCCAGTGTTACACCTGAGGAAACTGAGGCCCAGAGAAGTTAAGTGACTTGCCTCAAGCCACACAGCTAGTGCTGGGGCTAGGATTTGAACAGACTCCACGCATGACTGCCACACTTTCCTGGATTCACTTATTCATGGAGCATAGTGCAGTGGTCCTCAGACTTGAGCGGGCATCAGAATCATCCACAGGGCCTATTGAAACACTGATTGCTGTGCCCCTGCCCCGAGAGTTTCTCTTTTTTTTTTTCCAATTTTTATTTATTTATTTAATCTATTTTATTTATTGAATCAAAATCAATTATACATATTTTGGGGGCCAAACATTGAGATATGTCGATCAAATCAATATTACTAGCATATATATTGTTACAAATAGTAATCAATTTTTATTTATTTATTTAATCTATTTTATTTATTGAATCAAAATCAATTATACATATTTTGGGGGTCAAACATTGAGATATGTCGATCAAATCAATATTACTAGCATATATATTGTTACAAATAGTAATTATTCTTTATGCCCCTTGTCCAATCTCTCCCCTCCCCCCTCTAATTGCCCTAGATTTCTTCTCTCCTTCTGAAAGGATAATGGTTACTCTGTTAATTTGTTGCCTAGATGATCCGTCCAATGCTGAGAGGTGTGATCAGGTCCCCCAGTATTATCATAGAGCAGATGCTTCTTCTGTCACTCTGGAATGAGCTTTGTGGAGAGAGACCTCTTCTTTTCTTTGTCTCTGCTGGTGACTCTTGTGTCAGTGCACTCCAATGGTTGGTGGACCATCTGTGTGGTGGCTGTGGCATCTAGCCCCTTTTGTGGCAGCCATGGTTGCTGTGGTGGCTGTGGTGGGCCACTCACATGGAGGTGATGTTTTTGTCATGCTCCTTGGTGCTGGTGGTATGCTTGGTTGTGGGGTGTGTCTGGTCCCCTTCTCCATGCCCCGGGTCCCCAGATGGGCCCCGAGGTTCTGGTATGGCGTGCCTGGTTGAGGGAGGGCAGTCCAGTCCCCTTCTCCATGCCCTGGGTCCCTGGGTGGGCCCCAAGAAGCTGGCACGATGTGCCTGGTTTTGGGAGGGTGGTCCCGTCTCCTCCATGTCCTGGGTCCCTGGGTGGGCCCCAAGTCACTCTGCCCTGAGAGTTTCTGTTTCGGTAGGTCTGGGGTGGGGCTCTGAGAACGTGCAGTTCTAACAAGTTCCCAGGTGATGCTGATACTGCTGGTCGGGCAGGGGCGGGCACCTTGAGAACCACTGGCTTAGTGGAATGAAGAAGGCAGCTGGAGTGGTGAACCCTTGATTGGGGCTCAGCTCTGCTGTTTTCAGCTCTGTGACCTTGGGCAGTTCATACCTGGAGCCTCTGTTCCCTCATCTATGAAATGGGGATAATAACCGCAAACTGCTGCGAAGGGTAGTGGTAAGAATTAAATGAGATAACGTGTAAATGTGGCTGCTGCCTGGCACTTAGGGAGTGGGCCCTCACATGCTTTCCTTCCTCTCTCTTCCTTCTGAATTGGTCCTGTGCAGTCAGGGGTCTTCAGCTTCTCTGTTTTACTTGTTTGTGACCTCAAGGAAGTCGCTTTCCCACTCTGTGCCTCAGTTTTCCATCTGTAAAATGAAGCAGTTATACCAGGTGGCCTCTGAGATCCCACGCAGGTGGGAGATCCTGGGAATGCAGGAACCCAGGTGACCCTGGCTTGCCCAGGATTTCCAGTGTTATGGCTGGCCGACCCCTGCACTGCAGGCCCCCTGGGGCTGGAGAGCCTGAGGGGACTGCTCCCTCTTTCCCGCCCCCAGGGCCATGGTGCGCTACTCCTGCCAGGAGCTGTGCCGCATCCTCTACCTGCTCATCCCGCTCCTGGAGCGAGGCGACGAGAAACACAAGATCACCGCCACCGCCTTCTTTGTGGAGGTACCAACTGGAGGCCGGGAACGGGGCAGGGGTCTCCTCCAGGGCCTCAGTTCATAGCACTGGTCATTTCTCCTGTGCAAATAGTACTTTGCCGTTTACAAAGCCTTTCCATGAGCATGGTTGCTCTTGAAAATTAAGACCCTGTAGGTCTCCCTCCCTTCTCTCCTCCTCTCTCCACCCCTCCACCCTATTCCACTCTTCCCAGACTCCCCTGGTGCCCTAGGCAATGACCAGTCTTTGATGGGCACCTCTGTGTGCCTGGTACCAGAGATACAAATATGAATTTGACCTCACCCTGTCCTCAAGGAATTCTCAGTGTGGCTGAAGAGACCAAGGACACCCCAATTATAACATGAGGGTGCCATGGAGTGATTTGTATTGTGATGGAGGCAGTCCAGGCTTTGGTGGGAGACAGGAGACTTGAGGGAAGTGGGGGTATCAGGGAGGGCTTCCTGGAGAAAGTGACATCTAAGCTGAGTGAGTGTGGGGGATGGAGGTGCTGGGGGTGGGTGCTGGGGAGAGATGAATCAGGAGAAGTTGGTAGGGACAGACCCAGGAGGGGGAGACTCACCAATAATAATAGCTAATGTTTGTTGAGCACTTACTGTCTTCTAGGCATGCTCTAAGAGCTTTACACATAGTGATTCACTTCATCCTCACACTAATCCTATGACTCAGATATTTTCCAGCCCCCTTTTAGAGGAAGAAACTGAGGCACAGATTTAAGTATCTTTCCCAAGGCCACACAGTTCGTAAGTAGCAAATCCAGGGTTAAAACCTAGACACATTTGGGTTCTAAGCCCTCCCCCCCCCTTTTGTAGTCTTTGTGTGTGTGTGTGTGTGTGTGTGTGTGTGTGTGTGGTAAAATATACATAACATAAAATGCCATTTTGGCCATTTTTAAGTGCACAGTTCAGTGGCATTAAGTACATTCACATGGCTGTGCAACCGTCACCGCTGTCCATCTCCATAACTTTTTCACCTTCCCGCCTGAAACTCTGTACCCACTAAACACTAACTCCCCATTCTCCCCCTCCCCCAGCCCCTAGTAATCTATTCTATTTTATATCTCAAGAAATTTGCCTATTCTAGGTACCTCATATAAGTGGAATCATAGAATATTTGCCTTTCTCTCTCTGGCTATTTCACTTAACATGATGTCTTCAAGGTTTATCCACGTTGTAACGTGTATAGGGGTTTCTTTCCTTTTTCAGGTGAATAATATTCCATTTTAATATATATACCATGTTTTGTTTATCCATTCATCTGTTGATTGACATTGTTAAATCCACTCTCTTGACCATCACACTTGCCTGTCTTTTGTGACCTGACGGGTGTCCTGCAGGGAGGTCTAGGCTATCATCAGGGTCTGTCTGTACAGTGGGGCTCAGAGGCAGGAGGCTCACTGTCTGTTTGGACAGTGAGAAGGTTAAGGAAGGCTTCCTGGAGGAAGTGACATTAGAGCTGAGCCTTGACAGAGGAGTAAAGTTTGCCAGAAGGACAGGAGGCAGCATGCACGTTGTAGGCCTTTCTCACATCTTTTCTGCCTCTCCACGTCTGGGGAGAAAGGACCGTGTTGTGCATGTGTTGCATCCCCAGGCCCAGCCCTGGAAGGGCCCCAAGAAGTGATGATTGGATGGTGTGCCTGGAGTGAGTTGTGCCTGAATTGGAGTGAGTGTGCCTGAATGAATACTCTGCCTGGCTCTGCAGGCACCAGCAGAATGTATTATCTCCAGGGACTGCAAACCTAGTCTTCGTGTCAGGAGTCCTGGGTTCCAGCCCAGCTCTGTCCAATTCTACTTCTAACTTCCCTGTCCCTGGTGAGGGAAAGAAAAAGGTAAAGAACCATTTCTTGCAAGCCTACTATGTTCCAAATACTGTGTCCACCTCTTTCATATGTTACTCCACTAATCTGCACAGCATCCCTGCAAAGAAGGAATTGTGATGCTCATGTTTAGGTTGAGTTAAGGGGTATTTTTCAAGGTTACACAGCTCAGGGAGTGCAGAGAGATTTATATCAGGTCTGCCTAACTTGGTCCTCGATCCAGGTCAGCCTCTTGGGAGAGACATTTTCCTCTCTAAGTCTTTCAGTGGCTTCCACACAGGTTCTTGGTGGAGGGGATGGGGGTTGGACCCTGCCAGACCTCAGGGGATGTTCCTGTGTCTACCACAAGGTCAGGACTCTAGGTTTAGCTTGTCCCCAGCATTCCCCTGGAGCTCCGAGTAGTGGCCCTCCCTTTCTGGGGATAGGATCTTCACCCAGGCTCAACCTCCCACCTCCCAGAAGGGGTGCTCCCCGCCACATCCACTTTGGTGCTTTGACATTGCTCAGATGTCCCTTCCTGACTCCCTGCAACTCTCCCACCTCCCAGAAGGGGTGCTCCCTGCCACATCCACTTTGGTGCTTTGACATTGCTCAGATGTCCCTTCCTGACTCCCTGCAACTCTCTATGCTGCGATTGTCTGTGTGTGTGCTTGCTTCTCCCAATGGTGGGTGAAGCCACTTAACCTTGGGCAAGTCACTTAACCTGCCTGTGCTTCAGTTTCCTCACCCGTAATATGGGGATAACAAATTTCCTACCTCATTGAGTTTTGAGGAGGATAAAATGAATTCACATCAAGCACTTAGCACAGCGCTTGGCACACAGGAAGTGCTCTCTGTGAGTCAGCTGTAATTCTCATCACTCCGTTCTGTGTCTCTCGTGCCCAGCCCAGAACCTGGTGCAGAGCAGGCCTCAGTCTCAGCTGTATGGATGGGTGGAGGCAGTTGGTGGGTGGAGCCCCCCTTTCCTGCCTCCTCCCTCTGGTCAACTGTCCTGCCCCTCTCCTGCAGCTCCCTATCTCCTAGCTTCTTCTTCCCCATCATATAGACACACGGGCTTGGCAGCCACAGTGGATGTTAGGCAAGGGCATGGATGTGAGAAGTGTTTATGAGGACAATGCAGTGGGGATTGGAGACTTGCTGGCTGCCGGGTGTGGGGAGGCAGAGCAAGGAGATGAGGTTTTGGCTTGAACAATGGGGGCTGGTGGTGCTAACCCTGCAATGGAGAATGCAGGAGGTAGGCAGTGCTAAGGAGGAAAGGAGCCCAGTTCCATGTTGGACTGGAATGCATGCAACAAGCATTCCCTAAGCATATACTCCAAGCCAGGGACCCAGGGAGGTTTTGTCCTCAAGGAAGCCCCCAGTTGGATAGGGGAGGCAGAGACATAAGCAGATGGAGGCACTAAATGTTTCTAGTTGCCACCTCAGAAGGATGTTCAGGGCATCTGAGGGCCCAGAGAAGGAGGCAGTCAGCTTAGATGAGGCCCAGGGACAATGCCAAGCATAGCTTCAAGGGGGTGAGTTTTAGAAGGAGCCAAGCAAGGTGGTGGGGGTCAGAGTAGAGGTGGGCTTCCTGCTAACACAGGAGGCACAAAACAACCTGGGTCATTCAGCACATGGTGGGCAGCTTGGCTAGAAGCAGCTGGCTAATGGTAGGAAGGTGGGCATGCTGCGAAGGAGGTCAGGGGGCAGGAGAGGGCAGGAGGGGCCAGACGGGAAAGGCAATGGGGAGTCACGGGGGCTCATGTTGGAGCATGGCACGTTCAGCTTTGCCATGTGGTGCTGATGGACACCGAGTGGAGCTCTCCAGCAAACTGTTGGTTTCCCAAGTCTGCAGCTCTGGACAGAGGCTAAGCCTGGTCAGCCAATGTGCACTTCCAGTGCATGGAGACCAGTGGGGCTGCTCCACCCGCTCAGTTGGGGAATGACCACCATCTGCTCCCTCAGCTCCTGCAGATGGAGCAGGTGCGGCGGATCCCCGAGGAGTACTCGCTGGGGCGCATGGCGGAAGGCCTGGACCACCGTGACCCCATCATGAAAGTGCTGTGCATCCGAGGCCTGGTCATCCTGGCCCACAGGGCTGAGAAAGTGAGTGGAGCATGGAGGAAAGCCTGGCCCAGCCAGGCCCTGGGTGGGAGGAAGGATGGAGCTTGGCCATCACAGTCTCTCAGATGCTGGTGGCTGGAGTCAGAGCCCATTTCTGTCCAATCCTCAGTTGTTCCATCTGTAAAATAGATATTCCTTAATAATCTCTGTATATTTTATTCCTTTTGAATAGTTTCTATTACAGGTTTTTCACAATGACCCTAAAGGTGGTGTATGTATGAGATTAGGGGGCGGCCATAATTATTCCTATTTTATGGTTTAGGAAATTGAGGCCCAGACTGTTGGTGCATCATTAGCATCTTTATATTTTTTATTATTTTATTTTTATTTTTTTGGGGGGCTGGCCAGTAAGGGGATCCAAACCCTTGACTTTGGTTACCAACACCATGCTCTAATCAAATGAGCTAATTAGCCACCCCTCATTAGCATTTTTTAAAGTGCTTTGTTTTTCTCTACGAGGCACTGTTGCAGCTCATGATTTAGCCAGGACGAATGGATAGGACATAGACTCAGAAAGCTAACGTTGCAGTGTATCATCTACCCAGTGCCAGTGAAGGGGGTAGACAGCAAAGGGCCTCAGCGATCCAGGCCAAGAAAGAGGCAGTGAAGCCAAAGAGGGCTTCAGGGAGCAGCAAGAGCTTACGTGAGGGCATTAAGGCAGGGGGACGGCTTAAGCAAAGGCCTGGAGGTGGGAACTGGGACACCACAGTCATCTCAGTGAATCAGAGGCTGGGTCTCCTACCTGCTAGCCCAGGTAGAAACTCCCATCTCAAATGCTTCTGCTCCGCAGACTGCCAAGGTGCAGGCCCTCCTGCCCTCCATGGTGAAGGGCCTGAAGAGCGTGGATGGGATGCTGGTGGTGGAGGCGGTCCATGACCTCAACACCATCTTCAAGGGGCAGGACCGGAAGCGGACCGACAGCTCGGTCTATGTAGAGATGCTGCAGGTCCTGCTGCCACACTTCAGTGATGTAAGGAGTCCCCCAGGAGTGGTGGGGGAAGGTATTGAGCGGGGCATATTGAGGGCGGTCCTTTACTACCCTGGAGGTTGTAATACCTCCCCCACCCCACCCTGACCCACTGGGACCTGGGCAGAGCTGAGTCAGTCCAGAAGAAGGGGTACCTTGTTCCGACTAGTCTATGTCTTTTTGTAATTGGTTCGCCCAGAGAAGTCTCCTTATTCTAACTGGTTCTCTTGGCAGGAGCTCTTCTTTTGTAATCAAGTCTCCCTAGAGAAGGTGGCCTTATTGTGACTGGAGGGGCACATTTTTTTATTGGTCCCATCAGAGGGGGGCATTTCCACTTGGCATTTCCACCTTTTAGGTTAGCGGGGGCCTCGGCTAGGAAGAGTAGATCTAGGCTTGGGTGAGTGGAATGCTGGCCCCGGGTCAGCTCCCGGGTGGCCTCAGCCATTCTTCATCTCTGTGCCTGGAGGGCCCCTCAGAATGAGGGGAAAGAAGGCCATGGTGCCTCCTCCTGGAGGAGGGAGCACCCCTGAGCCTCCGGTCTGTTCCAGTCACGAGAGGATGTGCGCTTCTCCTGCATCAGCCTGTACGGGAAGGTGGTCCAGAAGCTTCGGTCACCATGCACCCAGGCCATGGAGGAGCAGCTGATCAACACCTTGGTGCCCCTACTGCTGATCATGCAGGAGGGCAACGCCAAGGTGAGCCAGGTGAGAGTGCAGGGCACTGGGCCCTCTACCCCACCCTTAGGCCCTGCCAGTGCGCCTCCCTTTACTGAAACCAAGCCAGAATCATGAACAATGCATGCAGGCAGTTATTTATGTCTGGCTGTGTCAGGACGCCTCCTCAAAATGGCCAATTTCACTTGTACCTTTTCAAGTAGGAATTGATTTTCCAAAATCCAGTTTCACACAATTTTTTTTTTTTTTTTTTGGAAGAGTGCAGGGCACTGGGCCCTCTACCCCACCCTTAGGCCCTGCCAGTGCGCCTCCCTTTACTGAAACCAAGCCAGAATCATGAACAATGCATGCAGGCAGTTATTTATGTCTGGCTGTGTCAGGACGCCTCCTCAAAATGGCCAATTTCACTTGTACCTTTTCAAGTAGGAATTGATTTTCCAAAATCCAGTTTCACACAATTTTTTTTTTTTTTTCTGGAACACGTTCTGACTGTCCTGGAATTCCATAGCTCTGGTATTCTCTTCCTATTGGTTCCTAGAAATGTGTGAAGACTCTGTTCCGCTGTTCTTGCCTGATGGCATGGGAGTTGCCAAAAAGAGCTTACAGCCGGAAGCACTGGGACAACCGGCCGCGGACAGTGGCCAAAATTTGCAAGTACCTCGTGAGTGCTTCCAGAGATTACAGTAGCTCCTTACGAGTGTGTTGGAGTGGGGAATTCTGTCCTCTCTTTCTTCTTTTTACACCAGCATCCTAACTGACAATTTCCTTTGCCACCTACAAGTTGTTAGCTCCAGAACATTCTTCTACATCCCTGACTTCTCTCCTCACTTAGAGTATTCCCTCTGCAGTGGCTCGCTGGACACCCCCCTGATGGACCACAGGCCCTTCAAGCTCAGCAAGTCACTTTCAAACTCATGGCCTTCCCCTCCTCTGAACCTCTAGATCTGCAAAGCAGAAACCTAGAGCCATTCTGGACTCCTTCCTCTTCCTCACCTTCCACATTTGACCATTCTTAAATATCCTAAATATCTCTGAATCTGTTTTTCTCCCCCCATCCCCACTGTCATTACCCTTAGTTCAAGCCATGGGTCTAGCTGTCCAACCTTTAATTTCATCCCTTCCGATTCATTCCTGAGGACCCAGGCCACCAGAATGGTCTTGTTAAAACACTAGACTATCTATATTATATCCCTGCCTAAAGGGCCACATTGGCTCCCTTTTCTACAACCTCAATTCCAAGGGTGTATTCCCTGTGACACCAGTCTTATAAGATATACCCCACCAGGGGAAAAGAAGTTCCAAGACAAATAAATTTGGGAAATACTGCATGTTCATGTTCCTCTTAGAGATTTGCAATGACATCAGCATATTAAAGGCTCTGAGATGTTCTGTGCTGAGGAAATGTGTTCATTTAATTTAATTCATGGTTTCCCAAACTTATTTAGCCACAGAACTCCCTTTCCAGTGATACCTGCAAATGTTACTGAACTCAGGTCTGGCTGCCTGCCCCCTTAAGAAAGAAAGGCAAAAAGATTCAGAAGTTAAACAGTTGGCATTAGAAAAGCAGATTCCCGTCTCAAAGATTTACATTTACTGAGGGTTTTTGGTATTGCACCCGCACCACGCTCAACCAGTGAGCGGACCGGTCTCTATATGGGATCTGAACCCTCGGTGGGAGCGCCGCCACGCTCCCAAGCGCCGCACTCTACCGAGTGCGCCACCGGGCTGGCCCTACTGAGGGGTTTTTAAAGGAAGGCTTGAGGGAATGGAATGTGGGAACTGAAAAGCAGGAGAGCAGGAGATGTCAGTTACGAGGAGTGCATTTCTATGGGTCAGGTTCAAGGTCTCGTCAAGGCCTCATCTGGTTTCTGTTCTCATCTTCGCTGTTATCTAAGGATCCTTCAAGATTCTGATTTGTGCCAGTGTACTTGGCTGGTGCCCAAGGTCAGCTTCCAGTCAGTTTGCCTTGATCATTTCTCAAAACTCTACAAGTCTCAAAGAAAGAACTGTGAGCTTTGCAAAGTACTAATTAGCTTTGCAGCCTTGTTTTCCTACTTAATGAGCAAGATAAAGTTAGGGGATGGGACAAAAAAGTGGAGAGAAAAAAATTGCCCTTTTTAAAGTCCTCTCCCCCTCTGCAGCCCAGGCAGTTTTAGGTCCCAAATTGGCTTCAGTCCTACTCACTCCAAAATAAAAATCCTGATGTTGGAGCAAGCCACAAGCATACTGTGAAGTGCCGCACTGTGCGATACAGCCCAGTTTCTCTGTGTAACTTTTGGGAAGGTTTGCTGTCTAGTCCCAATCTACCTTCCCTGTTGTCAGGGGTCAGATAGGATTAGTGTGCAGGAGGTTTATGAGGGAGCCCTCCTGGGGATCAGCATCTGTAGAAGGAAGGGGAGGGATCAGGAGTGCCAGAGGGAGAAGTCGAGCTGCAATGTAGTTTCAGTGGAGGTCTCAGCCAGCACTATGGTGCGATTCCCAAATTGGGGCCATGGGTCAGGATTTTACACCCCGTGACCATCTGTCACTGATGCCAGCCACCTTGGGAAGGGACGTGGCCTTGGGCCAGGCAGTGCTCTTCAGCATGGGCAATCCGCATAGCTGGGGGAGTAAATCCTTGCCATCTGAATGGAGATCTGGGTGGGGCAACCAGTGCTCCCCACATCAATCCAACATAAATATACAGAGCAACAGATTTTTACAGGATTGAGAGCAGGGCTTGGCATTACTGTCAGCAGTAATGCTCAGAGCCTCTACCCTCAAGTGTCTAGTATTGTTGCCATCACTTTACAGAGGGAAAAAAGAGGTCTGGAGGAAGTGTTTGCCCAGGCTGGCTAACTTAAATGCCTGCAGTGGCCAGTTACCGGGCAGATAAGAATCACAAGTGACGTGGAAGTGGTGGGGTGGTGCAGCCAGGAGAGCCCAGGCCCTGTGGAAGGCAGGAGTGGAGAGCTCCGCTCACCATACGGCCCCTCTTGCCAGGTCCTCTGGTTCCACAAGCTAGAAACCTACACTTTTATAAGACAGTAATTAGCAATCACTTTAGTTTATTTAAAAGACTCCTGGTCAGTGCTCTGCAGGCTATTTGTCACCCATGGCCGCCAGCTTATGACCTCTGTGTTAGACACCCCAAGATTCTCAGTTTCTTTGCTCTCCAGGCCATCAATAGCTTTGCTCATCTGAAGGCCAACCTCTAGCCTTAGCTTTAGAAGGGGTCAGGAACCTATTCGTTCCTTTGTTCCTTCCTTCATCTAACACTTTCTGGGCACTTGCTCCAGGGTTTAAAAGCCCTGGTTTTGAAGGGCTGTTAAGACCCCCTGACTCTCCCGTTTCTTCCCCATTGCTCTACAACTTGAGTCATTCACCCCGGCCAGACTTGTCTCCTTACCTATCACTCCCCTCACATGCCACATCCGTTCCCAGATCTGGCTGGACCTGCATCTTAGAACTTCCCCTCTGGCCGCAACAAGATGGTGGGTGGGAGGAGGAGACACCATGGCAGAAGACTGTTGAAGTGACTGTTGCAATCAACCCAGAGAAGATGAGGCCTGGTCTCTGCAGGCTCTGGCACAGGGATGGGTAGCAGAGATGTTTAGGCAGCAGGGGCCAGGGCCACCATTCCTAGCTTCAAGAGGGTGGATGGCTAATTAGTCCCTCCCAGGGCCCAGCACTTTTGGGATTTCTCTTTGTCCCAGGTGAATACCCACCAAGACAGCATCTTCACATTTCTCAGCCAGAGCCTGGACTATGCCAAGAACCCACGGGCCTCCCTCCGGAAGTCTTCAGTCATGTTCATAGGTAACAAGCCCTACATAACTAGTCCTGCTGCTGGGGTTCTGCCTGCTCTCCAGTTTGCTTCCTCCAAGGCTGCCAGCCCTTCCAGCACCTGGGTGGATGCTCCCCTTGGTTGCGAGGCTTGGCCAGCAGACAGCTGTGGTGCAAATCAGAATTGTGTTCCCTCCTCTAAGATCACGGCTTAGGAAGTGGCCACAGGCTGGATTCACCCTGAAGTCTTTGTGCAGTTCACAACCTTGACAAGTGTATGAGGCAGAACTGCTGCTCCCTGCTGGAGTACAGTGTGGGCCCAAGCCCAACGGAGCCTGGGCACGGCCCCCGTTGACTGCGGCAGGAGGGTCCAGGCAGCACAGTGGAAAGAGTCAAGTAGAATCTCAGCTCCATGGGACCCCAACTGGGTCATTTATTCTCAGTGAGCCTCAGTTTCCTCATCTGTAAGGTGGGGATCAACTCCTATTTCACAGACTGACTGAGAATGTTTTTTTAAAAAGGGAGGCCTGGTACATCAAGGTGCTCAGTGTCAGTCACCGTCACTCTTCTGTTTCCCACAATCTCAACCTTCACCTTTCTGAAAAACATACAAACAGATAGCAGATTCCCCTTGCCCGGAATCCCCCCACAGGACCCTTCTGATGGCATGCTGGATGTGTCTCCTCCCAGCTTCCCCCAAATAACCACATACCCTTCACCAAGGACCAGGAGACCTGTTGCAAAGAGGCTTAGAGATGATGATGTTTGTAAAGTGATGTTTCTTTTAGTACCTTTCCCCAATTCATTTGCTGTTTTTCATCCACCCAGTCATCAATCCATCCGTCCATCCATCCATTGGTTGATTTAGTGAACATTGACTGATCTCCATGTCAGGAATGATGCTTAGGTTAGAGAAACAAAGAGCCCTTCAGGAGGTGATGCTGATTGAGGGTAGGGAGGGGGTGGCTGTTAACACAATACCAATGCTGGAGAGAGGAGCAACACCCAGGACTGGGGGCATCCTCAGAATGTGGGGGGCTGCTCAGAGGCAGCTTCTTACATGGAGTGGTTTGTGCTTCCTAGATGTTGATTTCTTTAAATCTTGCTCCAAATTAATCACTTCTAAAAATGTTAGTGTTTAACACCATGGGAATCTGCTCTGTGCTGGGTCAACAAAGCTGAGTAGAGCCTGGATCTCCCCACAGACAGCTGGATCTCCCAGCACAGCACAGCAATTCTTAACCTCTTCTGGGTTAGGGATCTTTTGTGAGACTCCAAAGAAAGTTATGAACACTTTCCCTAGAAAAATGCATATATGCATACAATTTTGCATGTAATTCTAGGATGCTCAGAGATGCCCCTCCTACTCTCACCCCCTCAGTGGATCTAAGATTAAGATAATTCTTGTCTGGTGGGAGATAAAGATTCATAAATCACAAGTAAAATACAACACAGTATATATAGATAGAGAAAAGCTCACAGATACTCTGGGAACCCAGACAGGCACCTAACCTAGGCTGGGGGCAGGGCCAGGACGGACTTCCTAGAGGAGCTACTTGTTCAATCGAATATTCAAGGACAAATTGGAAGTAGCCAGGAAAAGAAGTGAGGGAAGGGCCTTCCGAGAGGTACTCCAGGAGCCAGCTCACAGGCTGGGAGCAGGGGAGGGCTGAGCTGAGGGAAGCTGATAGGAGCACGTGGCTGAGGAGTCATGGAAGCAGATCCTTGATCCAGCTCAGCTATCTCAGCCCCTCCAGGGCCTGCTAACAGCCATGCCTGGCAGGTATGCAAGGCACTCAGTGTCCTACATGTTATTGCTGCTCAGACTCCCTGGAGTAGTGGCAGCAGAGGCAGCACCTTTCTGTGTCACAGATGAGGAAACTAAGGCCCAGTCAGCCCAGGGAAGGGACCAGCCCAGGACCACACTGGCAGAATTAGCAGCGGCCCAGATCTTGTTCCTATCCTGGGCCCATCCCTGCCCACTAGACCCGGCCACCTCTCCCAGGACCCCCCTTGGGGAATCTGCCCCAGGGTCAAAGTGAAGTTCTCCTTTTGTGTCTCCATTTGTGGAGCTGGAGGATGGTGGGGAAAGTGACTCTGAAGAGATCTGGTCCTAGGGTGGGATGAGGTGGGCTTGGAGTCAGAAGGTGGATGCACTCTCTTCTCGGATTATGCTCAAGGGTCCCTGGTCCCCTGCATGGAGAGCATAATGACAGAAGATCATCTGAATGAAGTGAAGGCCGGTAAGCCATGCCCTATGTTGGTGAGATTTCAGGGGGTAGTGAGAGAATGAGCAGGAGCACAGTGAATAGGGAAAGGAAAGGGATATGTCCCAAGGGAAGAGTCTTCAGCTCAATTCAGGTGTGCTAGTCTTTATCCAAAGTGAGTACAGTGTTAGCTACCATGGGGTTAAAATGAAACGGAACACACAGCCCCACCCTGGGGGAGTTTACAATCTCATTAAGGAAATGAGGCTCAAAAAGGAGACCAAAAACCATTTAGTGCAGGGCGAGTACTTCAGACTCTTAAGTGGAGAGAGACTCATTTTGTAACTGGGAAGCTGATGGGAGCATGCAGGTAGGCTGGGGCAGTCAAGGGAAGCTTCCTGGACAGGACAGATTTTGATTCAGGTTTTGAAAGATGTGAACAACTTGAAGGACTAGGAAGAAAGTGAAATGAGGGGATGCTGAGCAGAGGGCGCCTAAGCCAAGGCATGGAGATGGGAAAGAAGGATGAGGTGTGGGACCCACGCTTAACAAGTGGCCTTTCTCCTCCCCGTGACCCAGCTCTGGAAACCTTGAGACACGACCTGGAAGCATCAGTGTGCATCTATGCAGCCCAGGCCCAGGACCACATCCTGGCCAGCTGCTGGCGGAACTCCTGGCCACTGCCGCACGGGGACACGTGGGTGTGCGACCCAGCCACCACACACCACTGGAGCCCCAGTTGTGAGAACCTACCCACTACCCATCAGCGGTGCTCCTGGGTCATGCAGGCATTGAGATCCTGGAAGATGTCCTTGAAGCAGTGATGTTCCTGAGCCCCCAGCCCTCCTCAAGCCAAGTCAGCCATGCTCACTGTAAATGCCATGTGGCTTACCTCTCCATCCTGAGTGTTTCCTTATGGGAGATGCCCTGGGCTCTGAGCAGCCATCACTTTATGCAATGAATCTGAGAGAGGAGCATGGCCTTCATTTGTTGACTCAGTCAACATTTAGTGATACGCATAGGCTCTCTTATCCGCATTTTATAAGTGGGGAAACTGAGGCTCAGAGAGGTGAAATGGCTTGCCTAAGGCCACATAGTAAATCTGCTGAATGTCTGTTTCCCCTCCCCCACATTATAAGAACAAAAGGAGGTGATGATTTGGGTGGCCTTTGGGGGAAGGAAAGGAGACGGAAAGAAGAGACTCCCCTACCCCATGACATCATGCAAATCCCAGAACCCTGATCTCTGAGTTCCACCTTTGGGTCTTTGCCCAGTGATTGGGTCACCACTGATTCCAGCAGTATCTATTGAGCATCTAACCCAAGCCAGGCTTGCTCTGGATGCCAGTGATACAGACATGAATGAAACCTAGCCCCAGGCCCTGAGCAGTTCATAGTCTGATGCAGTGGTTCTCAACCAGGGGTGATGTTGGCCACCAGAGAAAATTTAACAATGTCTGGAGACATTTCTGGTTGTTATAACTTGGGGAAGGAGGTGCTATTAGCATCTATTGGGTTGATACCAGGGACACTGCTAAATATCCTACAATGCACAGGACAGCTCCACAACAAAGAATCATCTGGCCCAAATTGTCAAAAGTGCTGAGGTTGAGAAACTTAAGTCTATTGGAAGTATCAAAGACACATGCGGGTACTTCAAAAAGTTCATATAAGGCTGGCCAGTGGCTCACTTGGGAGCGCATGGTGTTGATAACACTAAGGTCAAGGGATCAGATCCCCACACTGGCCAGCCATCAAAAAAAAAACACCATAAAGTAAGTTCGTGGAAAGATTTGCATTATCTTTTAATTCTATTTGCCCCATGAACTTTTTGAAGTATAAAGACACCAACAGCACAGCAGGTCAGCATGGGGGCTATGGAGTCCGGAGGAGGCACATAGACAAGCTGGGGGCTAGAGTGTCAGAGAAGAGACCTCTCCAGGGGGTTTGGAAAGATGACCCATGGTGGGTGTGTTGGAGGGGAGCATGGCACATGGGACCAAGGACCAACTGCAGATTTGTAGTGCTATGAAGCCTAGGGAGAGGGGAGAGGAGGGCAAGAGCCAGCCACGAGGGCCTTGGTGGCCGTGTTGAGAAGAATTCACCTAGAGAGCAGCGGGAACACATTGTAGGTGCTAACCAGGGGAGAGGGTGGGCAGATGCTTTAGAAAGCTCCCACCTCGTGGGGATACAGGAACTCCCAGGCACTGCTGGTGAGACAGCAGATTGACGCAGCTGTTCTGGACAGGAGCCCGTCACTATGCAGTCATATTTCACTCTGGCATGCAACTCCACCTGTGGGCACACACCTCGAGGGAATCTTCCCACAGGTCCATGAAGAGAGATGTGTGAGGAAGTCTACTGCAGCGTTCTCTGTGGTGCTCAAGAAAGGAGGCAGCCTGGGTATCCATCCTTGGGGAGTGAACATGGGCCATGGAGTCCCACGTGGCAGTTAGAGGCAGCGAGGGTACTAGGTCTTGGATGGGACCTAAGATCTAGTGCTGAGTGAAAAAGGTATATTAAAAGTATGTGCACAAAAGAACTCACATTTTGCAAGAACACTTACAAATCAAAAAGATACATTAAAACACTACAGTGATTGATGATGGTGGGTAAGGAGGAGGCCTGTCGGGTATAAAAGGGAATAAGTGACAAAGGAAGCAGAAGAAAGCTCACTCTGCAGTGGAACAAAAGGCTGGTGGCAGGGTAGACAAGAGCACAGACAGGGAGACCCGGCCAGAAACTGCCGAGAGGAACAGTCGGCCTGGACTGTGCGGTGTGGAGGGGAGAGGGCGGCTGGACCTGTGGGAGATTGAGGAGGGGGAGTTTCAGAACCTGGTAGTTGACAGGGTGGAGGAGGGAGAGGGAGGCGTCAAGGATGGCACCTGGGTTTCTGGATGGCTGGCTGAGCCAGTGGTGAACTCAGAGCTAGGAGCAGGTTTGGCAGGGGTGGGGTGTGGGGGATGAGTTCAGTCCAGATGTGGAGAGCTTGAGGGACCTGTGCAACATGCTAGTGGAGACATCCACAAGGTGGCTGGCTGTTGCAATAGACTGAATGTGTCCTCCCAGAATTTATATGTTGAAATCCTAACCCTCAATGTGATGGTATTAGGAGTGGGGTGGGGGGGTGTTTAGGGATTATTGAATGGGATTAGTGCCCTTATAAAAGAGACACTAGAGAGTTTCCTCAGTCCTTGTGCCATGTGAGGACTCGGTGAAAACACGGTGTCTATGAACCAGGAAGTGGCCCTCACAAGACACTGGATCTGTCAGTGCCTTGATCTTGGACTTCCCAGCCTCCACGCTGTGAGAAATAACTGTCTGTTGTTTATAACCCACAAAATGTATGGTATTCTGTTATAGCAGCCTGAATAGACTTAAGACAGCTGCACGAGGGTGGGTCTCAGCAGAGGAGTCTGAGATGGAAACAGATTTGGGGTTCATCTGTGTACTGGGTGTAGGTGAGATTCCCCTGAGAGAGTGTGTAGAGTGAGAAGAGACATAAGTCTGAGGAGCACCTAATTTAAGCTCCTGCTGGGGATGAGGAACCCATGAAGTTGACCAAAAAGTCATCCTCTGATAAATGGTAGGCCAAGGCCATTGGGATTCTGGGCCTGAGAGAGAGTAGGAAAGAGGAGTGGTCCATTTGCACAACCCTTTCCATTGCCCAGAATGCTCATAGACATTGCCTCCTTCGAGTTTTGCAGTAGCCCTTTGGATTACAGAGAAGAGGGACCAACTGTATAGCCCACATTCTGCAGACAAGGACACAGCTTCAAGAGGGATGGGCCTTGCCCAATGTCACGCTAGGTCTCCCATTTTCCCAGAGGTCTCCCAACTTCCATGCCTGAGTCCTTTGCATTCAGAGACACTGCTGCTTTCATTGCCCAGAACCCAGGGCAAGGGTGGTTTTGACAAATGACAGCTGCCATACTTAGGTCTGGGTGGACTCAGAGCACAGCAGAGGCTGATTGGCTTACTTACGGGCCAAGGCCCCTATATAGTCATGAGTTGGAAGGTTCAAGGAGCATGGGCAAGTCACCTCCCCTCTCTGAGCTTCCCCTGTTGTTACTTGTAAAGTGGGCTCTTACTTCATGGGGTTCTTATAGGAATAAATGAAAAAATGGAAGCAAAAGGAGTTTGTAGGCTCTGCACTCAAGAAGAGGAAAATGATGAAGAGAATATGGAAGGGAACCAGAGTTAGGGAGCAGGGCTGGAGGAGGAAGTGTGGAAATGGAGGTTGGATTTTCCCCTGTTGTTACTTGTAAAGTGGGCTCTTACTTCATGGGGTTCTTATAGGAATAAATGAAAAAAATGGAAGCAAAAGGAGTTTGTAGGCTCTGCACTCAAGAAGAGGAAAATGATGAAGAGAATACGGAAGGGAACCAGAGTTAGGGAGCAGGGCTGGAGGAGGAAGTGTGGAAATGGAGGTTGGATTTATAGGAAAAGGAGCACTGGGAGCAGGTGTTCTGCTGGGTGTGGGAGAGAGAAAGGAAAAAACACAGTCCTGGCCCTGGAAGGCTCAGAGTCCCCCATGTATCATCCTTAGCCCTGCTGTCTCCCTCATCCCCATATCACATAATGGCCAAGCCTGCCAGCTCCACCGCTAGGCTTCAGATCTCTTCTCCCCCTTGGTCTCTCCCCAGCATCTTCCTTGTCAATCTCTTCACCTAGCCTCCTCCAATCCATCACCAAGCAGCCCAGGCCTTCCTAAGACAAACGTGTTCATGGCTCTCCCTCCCTGTAGGTATTTGCGGTGGCTCACTGTCCTCTGTGGGCTCACTGTCCCAGTGGGGCAGTCAGGCGCTTTGGCCCCTACCCCGCTTCCTGGCCTCACCTCTTAACTCTTGCAGTACCCAGCATGCCAGGCTGTTGCACACCTCCATGCCTCTCCGCACATGGGCTCCTACCACCCACAATCCCTAACTTACTTCCAGTCCCCTATCCATCTGCAGAGACCTTCCTCATTTCTGCTCTCAGCTTCGCTTAACCTCTATTAAATCTTCCTGAATCTCACCCTTCTGTGCCTCCACTGGCACAGATTAGTGACCCAATGCCAGTCTGAATTTGTCTGCTACCTGTCTGCTTTTTGTTCTAGACCAGGCTAGGAGCTCTGCAAGGCTGTAGCCCCCCGTGCAGGGTCCTGAAGCCATTTGCTAGATAACGGAGGGCTTCAGGAAGCCAAGTAGCTGGGAGTAACCAGGCCTGTCTCACCTGGACTGGAGACCCTATTTCTATCTCAGCTGTGGCGTGAGGGAGTGGTTAAGCTCCTAAACAGACGTGTCTGATTTGTAACTCCTCTCCTTAGAACTCTCCAGAAGATCCCATCCCACTCTGAGGAAAAGCCAAGTCCTCACAATCACAGCCCCTTCATCCCTCCCATCTCATCATCTACTGGCCCCCTTCCTCAGGGCTCCGGCCTGTCTGTTCCCTCCCTGGGGGATGCTCTTCCCCAGACACCTCCTGCTCACTCCCAGGTCGCCTCCGTCTTTGATTGAGAGATCAAAGTTTAAAACTCCCTATTTAAAACTTTCCTCCAATAGCTCTTGCTACCACCTGACATACTCTTACATGTCATGGCTCATGTCTGTCTCTCCTCGCTTTAACTTCTAGAGGTCATGGACTGCATCTGCTTTGTCCACCACTGTATATCCAGCCATTAGAACAGGTCGGAAACACAGAGGGAGCTTAGTCAATATGCTGACTGACTGAACACATGAGCGAATGAAGTGATGATAGAGGGAGCCTTCTGGAACTTGGGCTTATCCACCACCCCCAAACCACTCGGGGCGGGCGGGGCTGAGGCGCGGCTGAAGGGAGGGAAGGGCGGGGAGGTGCT
>NW_007728966.1:444742-445849 GCF_000696425.1 Galeopterus variegatus
AGCTGCGCGCTTCACGGCGTCGGACCCGGGCGGGAGTGTCGGGGATCTGTCATGGAGCAGCCGGAGCCGGACGCCGCCTCAGACGACGCCATGGACTCGTTCCTGGAAAAGTTTCAGAGCCAGCCTTACCGCGGCGGCTTCCACGAGGACCAGTGGGAGGAGGTGGGCGGTCCCCGGGGCTCCGCTTGTTGTAGGGGCGTCGTCCGGTTTCCTGCAGCTCCCAGACTCGGGGGCGCTTCCTTCACCCCAAGACCCCTGGCTGCCAGGGATCTATTTTAGTATGAAAAATCGGCCTCGAGGTTTTGAGGGTCTTCTTAAGCTGTCGGTACATTGAAGAGTCCAGGTTTTGGAGTCAGACCTGTGACTCCACCACTTTTGGACGCGGTTACTTCTCGGAGCCCGTTTCCTCACCTGTAAAATTGCCCTAACATAGCATCAATCTCGAAGGGTTGTGGCAAAGATGAAATGAAATGATGGGTAACGTGCCAGGAACATAAGAACGCTCAATTCATGGTAATTTCTTCCGCTTTTGTAGAAAGTGAGAACTGAAGGAATCATTAGAGATCATTTTACAGAAGGAAAACTGCGGCCTGGATAGATACAGCCAATCACGATGATAGGCAAATCGGGATGGGAAAGAAAACTTTGATGATGAGTTATGGAATTGGATCTACTCAGTAGAAGATCTTATTCATGTAGTTCATTCTTCTCTTAATCTCCAGGAATTTGAAAAGATCCCCCTATTTATGAAGAAAGCACCATCAGAAATCGATCCCAAGGAGAATCCTGACTTGGCTTGCCTCCAGTCAATTATTTTTGATGAGGAACGATCTCCAGAAGGTATCTTACATGAGTAACGTTTGTTTTGTCTCTGTTGAGTTAAAGTTTGAGTCAGGAAGGTTCTGATTGATAAAAAGTAGTAGTTAATCTAAGCTAACTTTTCATTATTTATTCTACACATAGTTATTTGGGTACTTACCAAATGCTAGGCGTTGGGGATACAGGGATGAATAAGACATAGTTCTGCTCTCAAAGGTCATGCTCAGGTGAGAAGTTAAATCGTTCTAAAGCATTAGGACAAACGTGTGTGATAAGTGCTAACATGTA
>NW_007728966.1:446272-448937 GCF_000696425.1 Galeopterus variegatus
GTGAGAAGTTAAATCGTTCTAAAGCATTAGGACAAACGTGTGTGATAAGTGCTAACATGTAGTGGGACACTGCAGCTGTATGGGTGCTGTTGGAATATTGAAGGGGCAGGAGTGAGCCCACAATAGGTTGGAAATTTGAACTGAATGTTAAAAATTTTGTAGGCTCTTACTAGAGTGAGAAGGGAAATTTGCACTTCAGGGAATGAAACTACATAAGCAAAAGCAGAAGTATGATTTCCCTCCATTTCTTCAATAGTTAAAAAACAGTTCTTTGTTTAAGAGCTAGAATAAATATACTTTTTTCTTTGTGCTTCTTTTTTGGTAAGCAGTTAATAACTACCTTGTAAGATACTTGGAATTGATTGTAGCATTAAATTTATATGACTTTGTTTCTCCCTGTTGATACCCATTTTTATCATAGTATTAATTTTGAGTTTTCTTTCCTTCTTGGTTTCTTCTCTTTGATTTATCATTTATTACATCATTGCATGATTTAGAATCTGTTCTTAACACGTCTTTTAAAAAGTAGGAAATAGTGATTATTTCTTCTCTTCTTTGCAGAACAGGCCAAGACCTATAAAGATGAGGGCAATGATTACTTTAAAGAAAAAGACTATAAGAAAGCTGTGATTTCGTACACTGAAGGACTAAAGAAGAAATGTGCAGATCCTGATTTGAATGCTGTCCTTTATACCAACCGGGCAGCAGCACAGTACTATCTGGGTAATTTATTTCTTAATTAAAGAATTATGATAAAAGCCATTATGATGGCAAGAGGAAGGTTTGGAGTGTCAGAGAAAGAGGGATGTTTATCCCAGGAACCTGGACTATGTCTAGTTTACTCTAATTGAATTCTGATTTTCCATGTAGACATGATAAAAATGGAAACAGGATGGATTGTATAATTCTTACTATCTGAACCAAAAAAGTGACTTAGTCACAATGGCAAGATATTTGATGTATGAGTTGGTATGATCTGAGATTTTTGAGCCCAAATGCTTCTACTTTCTCAAAAGATGTTTCTTCTAGCCTTTTATCCTCTTCTCAAGGGTGCTAGAAAGATTAAGGCAGTAGAAATCTTTGGGTGAGAGAAACTATATTAATCTAAGGGAGAATTTCTCAAAGAGTATTCTGCGGGACCTTTGAAGTAAAAAATATTTCTTGGAGGAGAAAGTTTGGAAAATGTTGCTTCTTTGTTGGAGATTTTCAGTACACATTAGCATGCTAAAGGCACTGAGATAACCTATAACCCTGAGTTTCTCAAGTTTTGTAAGCCCCATTTTCAGGTAACACTAAAATTATATAGGGCTGTTCTACAGACAAGACTTTGGGAAATGCTGTTATTTCAGTAGTATTATTGCTGGTGACCAGTCTTGGTCATGTTAGACCCATGTTTCTTATCACAGAGTTTAAAAAGGACCTGGGAGTGACCTCAGGTATTTCTGAGGGGCTGGTATGCTGAAATTTCATGACATTGTGCCTTGGTATGGTCCTATATGTTGGGTATTTAATGGACCCCTTCAGTCTAGAAACTTGTGCTTCTGAGAAATTTTTGAATTATTTTGACATATTTTTTCCTCTCGGTTTCTTCTGTTTTCTCTTTTTGGAAATCCTGGCTGCTGGTGCTTTGGCAACCAAGTAGGGGAAGAGGGCCAAGGGCTCAAAATTTAGTATTTCTTTTACTGAATCACCACTGGTCCCAGTCCAGGGACCCACTGTTTTATGGTCTGCATAGAATAAACCTCCAATCTTCTGCCAAATAGGGGAGGAGTGGGTCCCTGCTGCAGCAGAGGGGTAAGGAATATGGGAATCTGACTACTTCTTAAGTAGATTTTCTTTTCTTTTCTTTTTTTTCCCTTTTTGTCTTTTTTCGTGACCGGTAACGGGATCGCACCCCTTGGTGTCGCGCCCGTACCGCGACCGGCAATGGAATTGCAACCCTCGGTGTCGCGCCCGCACCGCGCTCAACCAGTGAGCGGACCGGTCTCTATATGGGATCCGAACCCTCAGTGGGAGCGCCACCGCGCTCCCAAGCGCCGCACTCTACCGAGTGCGCCACCGGGCCGGCCCTTAAGTAGATTTTCAACCTACCTTCTCCACCACTTCCAGAAGTACTTGGTGCCATCAGTTCCTGAGTCCTGAGTACTTTATAATTTCTGCCGTTCAGCTTGGTAGCCTTTGGGCTTTCCCTCTACTGGCATAGAATTCAGTTTTCTCAAGCCTGATACATCAGTTAGTTCTTGTTCCTTCATTTTCTAGCTTTCAAAACGTGTCCTTCTCATTCTCTGTGTCTCTGTGAGTTTATGGCTTTTTGAGGGGAGGGAGGGGGTTGAGTTAAATGCATGTGTTCAATCTTATCACCTTTAATCGGAACTCCTTAGATCCCTTTTATATGCATTTTTTTTCCCCATAGTTGAGATCATGCTGTTCTTCCAATTTTGTATTCAGTTTTTTTCCACTTCATTTTATAACATAAGCAATTTCATCTGTCATTGAAAATTATTTGCGAATACTATTTTGATAGCTGCATAAGGTTGCATCATATGGACAAACCACTGTTTACATGATTGGCTTTACTATTCTACTTATTATTGAGTATATAGGCTGCTTTTAGGTTTTTTAAATAATACAAAAATGAACAAAGTTAATCATAAAGTTTTTCCAA
>NW_007728966.1:450058-451789 GCF_000696425.1 Galeopterus variegatus
CTGCTTTTAGGTTTTTTAAATAATACAAAAATGAACAAAGTTAATCATAAAGTTTTTCCAATAATTCTGGTTATCCCTTAGGCTAAAGCAGGATTTGGCAAACTGTGACTCACAGGCCGTGTCTGGCCCCCTAGGTTACCATTAGCTAAAAATGTTTTTTTACATTTTTACAGGATTATTAAAAAAAACAGAATAATGTGTGACAGACCACATGTGGCCTGCAAAGCCTAAAATATTTACTATCTGGCCCTTTACAGAAAAATTCTGCTGACCCCTGGGCTAGAGTTCAGAAGTGAAATTAATAGGTAAATACTAAACCATGAAATAATATTTACAAACTGGAAACTGAAAGTATACCTCATGCACTCCACTTAGTTTGGATAACTGGTGTATGTGATTGCATACCTGTTTTTTAATGCACTTACAGATATATACATGTGTATGTGTCTGTATATTTAGTTTGCTTTGCTTGTTTTACAAAAATAAGCTCCTACTATACACATAGAACTACCACTTAAAACAATATAGCACAGACATCCTACAATGTCTCTCATATGCAGATTTATCTAGTGAGCTAACTGGCCATCCCTATACAGGGATCCGAACCCTTGGCCTTGGTGTTATCAGCACCACACTCTCTCAAGTGAGCCACAGGCCAGCCCTCTATCTCATCCTTTTTAATGGTTGCATAGTATTTAATAATTCATATAATCTTACCAAATTGAGGATATTTAGGCTATCTCCAGCTTTTCACAATTAAAAGTAATGCTGAAGTTAACATGCTTTTACATTTATCCTTGCACATTTGTGCAAGTATTTTTAAAGACAATTTCCTACAAGAAAATTGTTGGGGAAAAGTGTGTGCACAGAGTGTATGCTAATTTGTTCTCTAGTTTACCCTGAGAGTACTCTTTTTCCATATCTTTACCAATACTGAATATTATCTGTCTTTAATTTTTACCAATTTCATGTTAATTTTAATTTCCTAATCATTAGTGATGTTGAACATCTTTTCATGGGCTTACTAGCATAGCCATTTACAGTTCTTCTGTGGATTGTTATAAACATTTGTAAGGCTCTTGATTAGCACAACTATATTTTTTCTAAATACAGTTGCTCTGGTTTATATTTCTCCGACTGTACAAGAGTGAGTTTGTCACTATACACAAAATTTTGGAAATATTTTTATCTCAAAATTTGTTCTCTCTTTTGCTAAATGGTGTTTTGTTAGGCAATTTTCGTTCTGCTCTCAATGATGTGACAGCTGCCAGAAAGCTAAAACCCGGCCACATGAAAGCAATAGTAAGAGGTAAGTCTTGTAGAACTACAGTGTGATTGTCATTATGGAAAAGCTGGCACTCATGGAACCAAAAACTGCCATTTAAAGCTTTGAAATTAAGGTGCTAGGACACTAATGAAGTCATCTTATTTTTTGCAATCTTGATATTAACTTCCTGTTCCTTGTAATGGCAATATTTCACTTTTAAAAGAATTCCTCAGAGAATAATCTAACCCTTATATTTAAAGAAGTTGTAGAGAATAGCCAAGAGTTGGAACCAGCTCAAATGTCCATAATCAGATGAGTGGATAAGGAAACTGTGGTATATCTACATAATGGAGTACTACTCTGCTATAAAAAAGAATGCAATACTACCATTCGCAACAACGTAGATGGACTTAGAGAAAATTATATTAAGTGAAACAAATCAGTCACAGAAAGAGAAAAACCAC
>NW_007728966.1:452879-453394 GCF_000696425.1 Galeopterus variegatus
TTTTTTCCAAATCAGCTCATTGAAAGGTGAGATCTTCAAATGCCACATTAATGTTAATTAAAAGATAAGTTATGGGACCTTTACTGATAACTCTGATGCTGAGATCTTCCCAGATTATTTTTTCTCTTGTAGTCTGACCTTTCTATGTAATGATAGTGCTTTTATTACTTTTATTCTTCACCTTTTCTTTGAGAGGCTCATAGGTGCTTTGCAAACCGTCATTTATTCATCACATATTAATCTTCCCTGCATCCCCATGTACCAGCTTAAAGTGCTTTATTGAAGTTATGCCTGTTTAGATGTTCGTGGTTAGGGATGGTAAGTGGATCCAGGTGCCTCAGCTGTATGGAAAGAAGGTACTGAACAAGGATTGCCAAATAAACTGAGTGTAGTTCTGCGGAGTTAGCCTCAGGCTAGAAGTCTGTAATCCTTGTTTCAGTTGTTGGTCTTAACTTACAGTGTGACCTTGGCAAGACACCCACTCTGAGTATCAATTGCTCATCTCTGGAAGATGG
>NW_007728966.1:453458-459201 GCF_000696425.1 Galeopterus variegatus
TACAGTGTGACCTTGGCAAGACACCCACTCTGAGTATCAATTGCTCATCTCTGGAAGATGGGGTTAGATTCTGTTGACATCTAAGCCCTTACAATTCTTATATTTTGAAATTCTGTGGAAAGCCTAAAGAGGGTAACTGGAGAAAAATGAACACAATTACATTAAAAATGTTTTAATAGAAAGGAGACACAGCTTAAACAGGTAGCTATAAAGAATAGAATTAGACCTGCTATTTTGGCTCTTGCCATTACCTTGGTGAATGGCTGGGGCAAATTCTGCTTTCTTTCTCTGTCTTTAAAAATCATCTGAGATGGCCTTTATTCTTCCCATTTGTAGATGAGGAATTTAAAACTCAGAGATGCTTGGTCCTTTGTCTAAGGTCTAGTTGGTAGATGACAGAGCCAGATTTTCAGTCCAGATCAGTCTGATTCCCAAGCTTATGTTCTTTGCCACTAAGCTATAGCCTTACCTACTTTAAGAGTCCTTAGTACTGGGGAGGCTTATAGGAATTTGAGCTGAATGGGTCTTAGGGATCTTTCTGATCTAGGATACAAAAAATATTCTTTCTTATCTGGGACTACAGTGCAAGGGCTTTATGCTCCATTTTCCCTTCATGGTGCTGACTGGTAGCTGGTTGGGTGGGTGGTGGGTGTGAGGTCCTGCTCAGGTGAGCTCTTTCTATGCATGTTGTTCCTGGATCCTAAGGGTTTTGGGTTCTGCAGGTGCCTTATGCCATCTGGAACTGAAACACTTTGCCGAGGCTGTGAACTGGTGTGATGAGGGGCTGCAGATAGATGCCAAAGAGAAGAAGCTTCTGGAAATGAGGGCTAAAGCAGACAAGCTGAAGGTTGGTCACAGTCAGCAGCCAATTGGCATTTTCTAATTAGCATTAATTGACATTCCCCAGATTATGTTTCTTAGGTCATTGTGGACTTTTTCCTCTTTAAAAACAAAGCCCCAAACCAGTCTCTACTCTTGAAACTCTGTGGAGGACACAGACAAGTAAACAAGTAAATAGAGGGTTGTAATATGATAGAAGTAATCAATGTATGGTGTATATAGTAGATGTATATAATAGTGGTATCTAAGTGTGCTCCGGCCAAGAGTGGCGAGAGATGGTGATAGCAGACAGAGAAGTTTTGCTGAGAGAGGTGATGCGTGAGCCTGATGTCCTGAAGACTGAACAGGAATTTACTTGGCCGAATGATGGTGGGGGAGAAGAATATTCCAGATAGGAGACAGAGGAAGATGTTGCAATAAATCTGGGTTTTCATACTGCTTTTGCCACTACTGAACTGTATAACCTTGGACAAGTTCTTGATGTTTTTGAAACTCAGTCCTATATTTGAAAATGGGGAACATAATATGGACCTCAAAGGTTTTTACAAGGATTATGAGGATTAAGTATACACCTGTGTGTGTATATATATATTTGTTAGTACATTTCCTAACATCTAGTAAGGGTTTGATAAATAGGGGCTGTTATTATGATTTGAATAAATATGAAATAACATAAGACTGCCATAGTCTAGTTTGCACATTGTGTAAAGCTCTTGAAAGAGAGAAGGGGAAAGGACAGTTAAATGTTTAAACAAAACCTTAAGCTCCTACAATAATTACAACTTCTAGCATGAAAACAGGTATATCTTGCTGATGAAATGCTGTATTTCTGGCATATATCAGCTAAAATGATGATAAAAACAACAGAATACCATCACTGCCCAAAATAATGTCCAACATTTAGATAGCACTTACTGTGTATATGTTCCAGATGCTGTTTAAATAATTTTACTTGTGTTAAACCATCTAAACCACACAATAGCCCTGTACAGTAGGAACTATTGTAATAACTTTCTTACTAGTGAGGTAGCTAAAGCACAGAGAGATTAGGAAGTTGTTTAAGTCACACAACCATGGTGTATTAGGGCTTCAGATTCAGGCAGTCTGGCTCCAGAGTCCATGCTCTTAGCCACTGTGCAATGCTGCCCCACACTTGTGTTCAATACAAAGCTAGAACTAGACTTCAGGTCTCCAGATTCCTGGTTTAGATCTCTTCACTGCTTATACTATGGAATGGGAATTTTCAGTGCTGTGGGAACCTTCAGCTGGCCTGGACAGTCAGATGTCAACCTGGTCATATGAAAAGCCTGAAAAGGAAGGTATCTATGGACCCACATGGCTCAATAACAGAATTCTGAGCCTAGATAATTTGGTGTGGACCAGAATTTCTAAAATTGGTATATACAGGAATGAATGTCAGAGGGCTACTATGGAAGACCATAGCCAGGCCTGTCCTTTTGTGGACCTAAATGAATGCTTCTGGGTCCTACAGTACAAGCAGCATTAAAGGGAGATTTTAGGGCCCAAAAGCCTGACATTAGGTCTAAGTGACATTGCTTGCTGAATAACAGAATTATCCCCTTATATCTGAGTATAAATTGATTCTGGGGAGGCGGGGGGGGGGGAACACCCAAAAAACAAAAAGCTGAGTATAAATTGATTTTGGTTTTCTATGTGTTTGGCATATGCAAGCAACAGATCTCATGTGGCTATATTAATATCAGACAAAGCAGACTTCAAGTCAAGAAGTATTACCAGAGATAAAATGGGGCATTTTTTAAATAATAAAAGATTAAGCCTATAAGAAGATTTAATAATTCTAAATGTGTAAGCACCTGGTAACAGAGCTTCAAATACATGAAGCAAAAGTGACAACTCATGGAAGTAAGAGACAAATCCACAAGTAAGTGGCGATGTCAACATCCCTCTCTCACAGTAATTGACAGAACAAGTAGATAAAAAATAAAGAGGGGTGACAGCGAAAATCGTGGACTAGACACCTTCAAAAATTCTCTCCTCCTTAAAATTAGTGATAAAACTGGCAAAAACTGTCAGAATCAACTTTTCTAGAACTCTGGATATGAACCAGAGGCTTGCAACAATCTGGGGAGTATTTATGCAAGAAAAATGGTTGCGACTCAGTAAGAACAGGAAGTTTTGTGGCATGTTAACTTGCCCTATTCCCATCTCTTCCTCCCTAGTTCCACAGTAGTCTTGAAAGCCAGCAGCCCACAGTCATGGTGAAAACAAATAGCTCAGCAGTGACCAGAAGAGGCAGAACAGGACTGGAGCTCCTTCAAGTGCTCACTCCAAGAGAACTGTCATTATTTGACAGTTTGGTGGATCCCTGGGAGATCTCTCTCACAGGGCTGTTATTATATTGCCTGACGTGGAGCTCACCCAGTATGAAAAGCTTTATCACATACGGTGCCAGGGCGGGGAGGGGGCATTTGTCAAAAACAATTAGAGGCAATTGTTGAAGGTTGCAGCTACCTGAGGCAGTGGATAGCAGTTGGGGCAAATGATAGGCTTGCCATAAAGCTTAAAAGGAGAAGCTGGGGAATGGGATTCTATAGGGGCTTTGAAAAGCTTTGATATTCCTGGGAATCTAGAAGGTCTTAATGTGTGTCCAGGCTACGCATGTGCTTAATAAAGACCTGAGAAGACCCTAAGTTCTCACCTCTGGCTGATCTGGAGGCTCTGTGTAAGCAGGAAGTGAAGGCTAAGGTAGAATTGTAAACTGCTTGGGTGAGTGTTAAAGATATGCTCCAACTTGTACACAGAGCCTCTCAGCAAAGACTGGAAGATTTATTAGCTCTAGGCATTTAGGGAAATCTCCGTCCAGTCATTAGCTGACCATTAAGCTAATGAGTAGAGACTTTAGTGGTCACAAAATGACAGTGAATACAGACTTTACAGAATAAGTTTAGAAAAGTCACTAAACAGACAACAGTAATGGCAACAACAAACTGTGGAGGGGAAAGAATCTGATATCCAGAATTGCCACATTATAGTGTCCAGTTTTCAACAAAAAATTACAAGACATACATAGAAACAAGAAAGTATAGGCATGCAAAGGGGAAAAAAAAAAAAAACGCAATCAATAGACATTGTCCTTGAGGAAGCCCAGACATGGGACTTAATAGACAAAGACTTTAAATTAGCTAATTTAAATGTATTCTAAGAATGAAAGGAAACCATGTCTAAAGGACTAAAGAAAAGTATGAGAATGATGTCTTACCAAATAGAGAATATAAAAAATAGAAATTATTAAAAATAACCTAGTAGAAGTTCTGTAGTTGAAAAGTATCATAACTGATATGAAAAATTCAGTGGAGTGGCTTAATAGATTTGCGCAGGCAGAAAAAAGAATCAACAAACTTGCAGGTAGATCAGTTGAGATTATCTAGTCTGAGGAACAGAATGAAAAAAGAATAAAGAAAGATAAAGAGAGACTGAGAGACGTGTGGGATGCCATCAAGCATACCAACATAGGCATAGTGGGGATTCTAGAATGAGAGAAAAGAAAGAGGCAAAGGAATATTTGAAGAAATAATGGCTCCAAACCCCCAAATTTGATGAAAAACAGTAATCTGTAAATCCAAGAAGCTTAACAAACTCTAAGTAGTGTAAACTTAAAAGCGATCTACACCTAGACATATCGTACTCAAACTGTGGAAAGAAGAGAATTAGAAAAATGACTCTTCACATATAAGATATACTTAATAAAATTAATAGCTGATCTCTTATCAGAAACCATGAAGGCCAAGGCAGTGGGATTGTAGTCAAAGTGCTGAAAAAAAAGATTATCAGCCAAGAATTCTATATCCAGCAAACCTGTCCTTCAAAAATAAAAGAGAGGGTTCAGACCCCTATAATGGCCAGCCACCGAAAAAAAAAAAGCAAAAGCAAAAATTAATTAATTATTAAAGGGAGGAAGAAGTAAAACTATCTCTATTTGCAGATGGTATGATCGTGTATATAGAAAACCGTAAAGGATATACTAAAAAACTTTTGGAACTAATAAACACGCTCGGCAAGCTTGAAGCTTGATCATCAATAGGCAAAAATCAACTGTATTCTATAGACTTAACACTCTGAAAATGAAATTAAGAAAACAATTCCGTTTATAATAGCATCAAAAAAAAATACTTAGCAATAAATTTAACAAAAGAATCGTAAAACTTACACTCTGAAAATATAAGACACTGTTAAAAGAAATTAAAGAAGACCTGAGTAAACAGGGAGACATCCTATGTTTATGGATTGGATCTCGATATTGGTGAGATGGCAACACTTCCCAAATTGGTGTACCAATTCAGTGCAGTCTGCATCAAAATTCCAACTGGCTTCTTTGTAGAAATTGCCAAGCTGATCATAATATTCATTTAGAAATTAAAAGGACTCAGAATAGCCAAAACAATCTCGAAAAAAACCCCAAAAATTGGAGGACTCACACTTCCCAATTTCAAAACGTACTACAAAACTACAGTAATCAAGACGTTGTGGTACTGGCATAAGGATACACATGTACATCAGTATAACAGAATTGAGAGCTATGAAATAAACCCTCAGTTTATGGGGACTGATTTTCAATGAGGGTGCTAAGACCATTCGATGGAGAAAGAATAGTCTTTTCAGCAAATGATGCTGGGACAACTGGATAGCCAAAGGCAGAAGAATTAAGTTGGACCCCTACCTCATGCAATATAAAATAGTTACCTCAAAATGGATCAAAGACCTAAATGTAAGAACTAAAACTATAAAACTCTTAAAACATAGGCATAAATTTTCCATGACCTTGGATTAGGCAGTGGTTTCTTAGATGTTACAAAGCACAAACAACAAAAGAAAATATAGACAAATTGGACTTCATCAAAAGTAAAACCTTTTTGCCTCAAAG
>NW_007728966.1:459319-460903 GCF_000696425.1 Galeopterus variegatus
CAACAAAAGAAAATATAGACAAATTGGACTTCATCAAAAGTAAAACCTTTTTGCCTCAAAGGATACCATCAAAAAAGTGAAAAGATAACCTAAAGAATGGGAGACAATATTTTTAAGTGAATATTTGATAAGGGACTTTTGTCTAGAATGTATAAAGAACTCTTAACATCTGAATAATAAGACAGACAACTCAATTTTTAAAATGAACAAAGGATTTGAATAGACATTTCTCCGAAGATGATACATGAGTGTCCAACAAGCACATGAAAAGATGCTCTATCATTAATTAGGAAATGCAAATCAAAACCACAGTGAGATACCATTTCACACCCACTAGGATAGCTATAGTTTTTTTAAAAAGGAAAACAAATGTTGGCAAGGATGTGGAGAAATTGGATTCCTCATACATTGCTGGTGAGAATATAAAGTGGTGGACAATAGTTTGGCAGTTCCTTGGAAAGTTAAACATAGAATTATCATATGATTTAGCACTTCTACTCCATATAGCCCAAAGAATTGAAAACAGATGAATGTTCATAGCAACAGTGTTCACAGTAGTCAAAGAGTGGAAGAAAATCTAAACATCCATCAACTGATGAATGGGTAAATAAAATGTGGTCTGTCCAGATAATGGGATATTATTCAGCCGTAAAAATGAATGAAGTTCTGATACATGCTACAACATGGATGAACCTCAGAAACACTATGCTAAGTGAAAGAAGCCAGACACAAAAGATTACACATTGTATGATTCTACTTATGAAACATCCATAATAGATAATTATATAGAGACAGAAAGCAGGTTAGTGGTTGCCTGGGTTTGTGGGGGGAGGAGAATGGAAGTGACTGCTTAATGAGTATTGGTTACCTTTTGGGGTACTGAAAATGTCATGGAACTAGATAGAGGTGATGGTTGCACAAAATTGTGAATGTACTAAATGACACTGAATTGTATACTTTGAAATGTTAATGATTTTATATGAATTTCACCTCAATTAAAAAATATATACACTAACCATAGAAGGCAAAATTATTGATAAATAAGACTTAGCCAAAACTAAAAAATTCTACAAAAAGCATTGTTAAGAAAATTAAAGGCAACCCATGGAATGGGAGAAAATATTTGTAATACATATATCTAACAAAAGACTTGTATCTGGAATATATAAAGAAATCTATTCAATTCAAAAAAGATAAAACAATTTTTTTTTAATATGGCAAAAGATACAGACACTTCTAAAAAATGATTTACAGTAGTCACGTGAAAACGTGCAGTGTAGTTAATCATCAGGGAAATGCAAATTAAACCTCAATGAAATCTAAATTCACACCCACTAGACTGGTTAAAATTTTAAAAAGGCTGACAATACCAAATATTGGTGAAGATATGGAGCGACTGGAACTTTCATATCTTGCCAGTCAGATATAAAATGGTACAATCACTTTGGAAATTAGTTTGGCAGCTTCATATACCTGTCCTGTGACCTAGCAATTTCACTTCTATGTGTTTACCTAAGAGAAATGAAAACATATTCGTAAAAGACTTGTATAAGAATGGTCATAGCCTGTTCTATTTATAACAGC
>NW_007728966.1:462436-463201 GCF_000696425.1 Galeopterus variegatus
ATCTGGGCCTTTACTGAAAATATTTGCTGACTCGTATTAATCCACAATCCTGAGGTCTGGTGTAGTTTAGCAGGAAAAGAATGGCTGACTGATTGGCTCAGTTGGTTAGAGCAGGGTGTTATAACACCAGGGTCAAAGGATTTGGATCCCCGTACCGGCCAGCCACCACAGAATAAAGGTTAGGAGGAAAAGGAAACCTAAATTATATTTCTGCCAAATTGAGTAGACTGATGGTAGTTTTCTCTCATGAATTATAATTGTGTAAAAGGCAGACCCTCTGATAAATTCTTGCCTTGGGTTTTTCCAATGTGTTATCCTATACTCCAGCCACACCAGAGAAGTTGAAATTTCTCATAGGGTACTTGTCTGCCCTGGTGTCAGTTATTCTTTGGACAATGCTTTTTCTCCTTTATCTGGTGGAATCTTCCTTGTCTGCCTAAGCCCACCTCCTCATTTGGGCAGAATCGGTCACTCCCTCCTCTGTGTTTCATAGCACTCTGTTCATACCACCAGAGTACCACACAATACACCTTTATACTTAGCTCTTCACTTGTCTGTACCCCTCAGTAGATTGTGCATTCCTTGGATACAGGGACTAAATTTTAAATTTCTGCTGCCACTGGGCCTGACACCTAGGCATATGCTTTGTAAATGTTTGTTGAACTGGATCTGGCCACTGGAATCCCTTGACACAGGAGCATGGATTGGATCGAGACCAAGGATAGTAATTCAGGAGTAGGCTGGGGTAATAGAAGAGGAAGCAAG
>NW_007728966.1:464976-466211 GCF_000696425.1 Galeopterus variegatus
AGTTTTCACTTCTTACCTTATGCTGTAATTATTTTCATAGCTGTCTCCCCACTATACTGTGAGCAGAGGCTTGAGGGTGGGAAACATGTCTAGCTCATCTCTATGACACAGGGTCCAGCACATGGTAGATGCCCAGTGAAGATGAGTTAAACAAGTGATGCCTACTATGTGCCATGCCTCAGGGATAATGAAGGTGAATCGTGTAGAGCTGGCCCTCAGGAAGCTTGCATTGTTATGGTTTCCTTATTTTAGTGAAATGGGTTCACAGCCTCCCACACAATAAGATGTGTGTGCATTTTTGTCTTTAACCCAGGCTAGGAACATCAAGCTTGTCTCTGAAGCTGCTGGTGAGGATGGAGGCTCAGCCTCAGAGGGTCTAGGTGCGCTTTTCCTGGATGGACTCAGCTCTGAGAACCCCTATGCAGCCAAGCTGAGTGTAGATGACCAGGGCAGGCTGAACTGGCCTGTTCTCTTTCTGTACCCAGAGTATGCCCAATCGGACTTCATCTCTGCCTTTCATGAGGACTCCAGGTACTTACTTGCATGCTCTCTCCTTACTGTCTTGGCAGGAGGGACAGGTGGGTTTTTGGTTGAGGAGGGAAAAGAATAGTGTAGGGGGTTTCATACAATCTGGGTTGAAAAAACCTCTCTGCCCTGTAGCTGATTAAACCTTTACTAACTAGGTTTGCAGTGACAGCCTCAAGTCTCACCTTCATACTGACTAGGCTAGTAAGTGTAACACTACAGTANGAAAACATATTCGTAAAAGACTTGTATAAGAATGGTCATAGCCTGTTCTATTTATAACAGCGCTTGTGTCCAACAACAGGAGAATAAATAAGCAGATTGTGGTATATACATACAATGAAATATTACTTGGCAATAAAAAGAAACAAACTTATCAGGGATGGGTTGGGAGGGGGATTTACTGCAGAGTCATGAGGGAAGTTTCTAAGGGTAGAAATGTTCTGTATTTTGATTGGAGTGTTGGGCACTCAGGTGTATGCATACAATTGTCAAAACTCATTGAACTGTACTCTTAAAATCTGGAAATTATACCTCAACAAAGCTGATTTTTTTGAAAAGGCAGCAAACACTACAGTTCAGGGTTCCTCTGAACTGGTGGACATCCCTCTCTATGTGGACTGCTGAGATTCCAGACTTCAGGTGAGAAAGCAGGAAGCCACAAGCACCCACTGTAAACCAGAGTAAAAACAGCCTGGGACAGCATCCAA
>NW_007728967.1:0-3488 GCF_000696425.1 Galeopterus variegatus
AAAAAAAAAAAATTTACATTAAAATTTTTAATAATTTTCTTTTAAGAAATGTAAGTTCAGATAAAACTTTGAAAATTAACTAAGGTAAACCCTAACCCCATCATTTTTCCATTTTTTTTTTTTTCAAACAAACACAAAGCCACTGATGTTCAAAAGGGCACTTCTCCCCTCTTAAAACTTTCTTCTGTTCTTCACATGCTGAAAATCCCCAGCAATGGACAGATGGCTGGGTTTTACGCATGTGAAAATCCTCAGCAACAGACAGATACATACATAGACACAGACTGATTTATCTGAAAAATTATGATGTAGTATTGGGCTGGGAGGGAAGTGAAGTATTTCTTTAGTCTATGTCTGAATCCCTCTCATGACATGGTTTCCTGATCATGAAAGATATTTATGTCAAACTATTACACAATTGAAATGATTATTATTTAAATTCCTCATTCAAAGAGCATGTACAAAATGAGAGCAAGACGGTAAAGAAGAAATGTGCTAAGACTTCCTCCTGGCTGAAGTTTCATCGGCAATAACAGTTGCTCCCTTAATAGCAAGTTAAATAGTAGGTTCGTATCTTCAGTGTCTATACAAAAAATTGGCAAGCTGTGAAAAATTATGAGGAAACCCCCACCTTCCTCAATAGCTAGCTGTGAACTGGATTCTCTTCTTACTCCCCAACCAAATACACAGCTGAGTAAATAGTGTGGTTATATTGGCTTCAGGTGTAATGAATTAAAAGTCATTACACGTTGCCATTATGGTAAGATGAACATTTTGTGTAAAAACTGTAGTTTTTAAGGTGTGGATATAAACCGCTTTTAAAATAGGATATGAAGGGCAAAATCCAAAAAGAAAAAAAATTGGTACATTTTACTTCATAAAATTTCTAAACTGTTTATGGTAAATAGCTAAAAGGCAAAAGAGTTGAATTATAAGTATTACTTTAATGTAAGAGGAAAAACAGATTAACAAACCAGTAGAAAAATGGACAAATGCATACACAAGCAAGTTATAAATGAAATACAAGTGACTAATAATAATAGTGATAAGTTACATCTTATTAATAACCTAGTAAATGCTAATTAAAATAAGAATCTACTTGTCATATATCAAATTGGAAAACACATTCTTATGTATGATATAGAAGCATAAATTTATGCATTTTCCTATATATATTTTGAAATATAGAAAGAGAATTTTTAAATGTATATACATTTTGACCCAGCAATCACCATTTTAGAAATACTTCTGAAAAAGCAATAAAAATGTATGCAAAGGTATAGTTACAAAAACATTTCAGAGGGTTATATGATATTACATAAGTTTGGATAAAACCTAAATGTCCAACAGCAGAGTAATGATTGAAGTAAGTGTGTTGCACTAAAAATTTTTATATTTTGCAGTCAATTAAAATGATATTGTAAAAATATATATATTATTTACACAGTTAAATATTATAAAGTAAGTGAAATGAATGAAATCCACATATATTAACACAGATATCAACCTCGTAATGATTAAAAAGAGAAGCAAGGTGTAGAAACATGCATACAACCCAAAACTATTTATATACATCAGAAAATATATACAAAGCAATACTACATATATAGTATATTATAGACATATATAGTAAGAGAATAAAAATATGGGTAGAAAATCTACACAACCTCAGGGTAGGAAAGAGTGGTAAAAAAAGATTAAGGAGACTAGAAAGTTTGCCTCTGACCATATCTGTAACATTTCACTCTTATTTTAAAAAACCTTCTGAAGCAAATATAACAAAATGTCAACAATTGTTAAATCTGGGTGATGGATACTCTTGTATTGGCTGTATTATTATGCATATGAAATATTTTATAATAAAAGTTACTTAAAAGAAGAAATGAACGTTTAACATGGGAACTATTTCAAATATATTTTTAAAGATCCACTTGACAAGCAAGTTACAAAACATTATATGAAATATATAATGCCATTTAAAAATGTTTAATATTTGTATTTGCACATAACTAAAGTTTATAACCATAGTTCTCTATCTGTATTTTTTTTTTATTTTCTTGTACGATAAGCATGTAGTAGAGATAATCATTTTTTAATCAAGAGGTTTTGGCATCAATTTTCACATTTTTATCAGTAATAATCTTCATTGGTTTTAACCCAAAATGAAATTTAAACTCCAGCCTTCCACTAGAAACTTTGAGAATACCTAGCCTTGAAAGGATTACAAAGCGAATGGGCCTCCACCAAGAAGGAGACCTTACTTTTGCAAACCCCTTGTTGCTCAGGTGACATTTACATATACCACCCTTACTTTCTGTGGTTATTTCTTAGCCCAGATTTTACAGAATAATGTCAGAGTTTAAACATCCCAGTCTCAGGCACCTTAGTCATTCTTCAGGGATTTTTCCACATTGATAGAGAAAACTGCACGCAAAGTAGACTTGGTAGAAAAAGAAATTTATTTACACAGATTGAAGAAGACAAATCACTATGGTTGCTGTGTGGGGTGAGGAAAGGAACACCATTCTAGATCTTCTGAGACAGTTCTAATTTCATCCCACTGTTTTGAGAAGAAACCCATTCCAAACTTTCCTCCTCAGCTTCTCCCCTCTTGTCTGTTTAAATTTTTTTCTTCTAATCTCAATTTTTTTTCCTGAATGCAAGTCAAGTTTATGGGAATCAAGATGGAAACTTAAAGCTGTGATGGAGGTTAACGTGCTATAGAGCAGTCTTATTCCTGGGAGTTGATGTCTCTGAATTTTGTTGGGGTTGAGTGATATCTTTGCTTGTCTATGCAGAGAACTACTAGTAGTATGTCACACTGGTGTAGCAATTTGTGGTTCACAGAGTACATTCATACATGTTATCTCATCTGACACTCACAACAAGGCTGTGAAGTAAAAAGGAATACTCTGTTGACTGATAAGAGAGCCTACTGTCCAGTGAACCTTGTAGTAGACCATATGATCCACTCAAAGGTTTACTAGTCATGTGGGGTCTGAATGAGCAGTGTGAGGAGGAAATATTGAAATTGATCCTTGAGTTTCTGTCACAAGCAACTTGGTGGTTGTATGTTCCTTACTAAGATGATGAGGACTAGAAGAGGGGCAAGTTTGGAGAGAAAACTGAGAGCTGTGTTTTAGATGTGATGTGCTTGATATGCTTCTAAGACATCCGAAAAAGAATGTCAAGTACAAAGTTTGCCATACAGGTCTGCAGCTCAGAGAAGAAGACTGGGCTAGAGGTAAAAATGGGGATATTGTGGGTGTATAGATCCTGTTTTTGGTGGATTGAATTTTGTCCCCCCAAAACTCCTTGAATTGTTCTACTTGAATTGTGCCCCCCCAAGTTTTATGTATTAGCCCCCCACTGTGACTGTTAAGAGGGTAGGGAATCCTATTGTGGTCATTGAAAGGTGGAGCCTTGGAGAGGTGATTGGATTGTAGGACTGTGCTGTAGCGAATGGATTAAAAATGGTGGTCAGGGGA
>NW_007728967.1:5082-7317 GCF_000696425.1 Galeopterus variegatus
CAGGTTGAGGACATACTGCCCCTCCAACACACACGTACATACACACATTCTCAAAAGTCATGAAAAAGAAGATGGAGGGGGAAATGACTAGTTTACTTCACGAGGAACCAAAATAACAATAGGAATAACTATGACTGTACTGGAACTGAATTTCATTCCTTAAAATTCATGCTAGTGACCCAATTAAAATAAAGTGTTTGCCTAAAACTAGTTGCAAACAAGGCTTCATTTTTATTTATTGAAACATGATTGATTATACATAGTCGTGGGGTACAGAGTCGAGTATCAATACCTGTGTACAATGTGTGATGATTAAACCAGGATAATTAGCATGTCATCATTACAAAACATAATCATTCCTTGTGTCCATTAACCAATTTCTCACTAACCTTTCCCCTCCCCCTTTCCCTCCTCTGGTAACCACAGTTCTGTTCTCTCCTTCCAAAAGGTCACATATTGTTGCAACTGTTCTTCTCTTTCTTTTTCTATCCTTCTTTCCTTCCTTCCTTCTTTCTTTTTTCTTTCTTTCTTTCTTTCTTTCTTTCTCTCTCTCTCTTTTTCTCTTTCTTTCTTTCTTTCTTTCTCTTTCTTTATTTTTTAGCTCCCACTTATGAGTGAGGACATGAGGTATTTTTCTTTCTGTGCCTGGTTTGTTTTATTTAACATAATTTTCCCCAAGCTCATTCATATTGCTGTAAGTGACAGAATTTGATTCTTTTTTATGGCAGAGTAGTATCCACTGTATACATATACCACATTTAACTTATCCAGTCATCCATCGATGGACATTTAGGTTGCTTCCATATCTTAGCTATTGTAAATAGAGCTGTGACAAATATCGGAGTACAGGTATTCCTTCGACATGATGATTTCCATTCCTTTGAGAATACACCCAGTAGTGGGATTGCTGGATTGTATGGTAGTTCTATCTTGAGTTATTTCAGAAACTTCCATACTGTTTTCCATAATGGCTGTACTAATTTACAGTCCCACCAACAGTGCAGAAGGGTTCCCCTTTCTCTGCATCTTTGCCAGCATTTGTTATGCTCTGCCTTTTTGATACTGGCCAGTCTAACTGGCATGAGATGATATCTCAATGTGGTTTATTTGCATTCCCCTGATGATTAGTGTATTAAGCATTTTTTCAAGTACTTATGTCTTCTTTTGAGAAATGTCTATTCAGCTCCTTTGTCCATTTTTTAATCGGATTATTTGGTTTTTTACTGTTAGGTTGTTTGAGTTCCTTGTACATTCTGGATATTAACACCTTGTTGGATATATAGTTTGCAAATACTTTCTCCCATTCTGTAGGTTGTTTTTTCACTCTGTTGATTGTTTCCTTTGCTGTGAAGACGGNTTTGCTTTTCTTTATAAATTACCCAGTTCCTAGTATTTTGTTATAAGCAACCTAAATGGACTAATACACTATTTGAACACATGAAATGAGATAAGATTGCCTAGTACATGAGAGTGAAAAGTAAGAAGAGATGTGGCATGAGTCAAAGGCAGAGTCCTAATATCACTAATATTCAAAGTTCAAGGAGAAGAGGAAGAGCTCCAAAATGAAAACCTCTCAGCAGTCACTAGAGATTTAGAATGAAAACCAGGAGACTATGGGACTATGGAAGCAGAGACTGAATCATTCACTATTTAGAGAGTTGACAAGATGTCACAAGAGAGGAGGATTAAAATGGTCTGTGAAATTTAGAGTTAGGGACTTTAGCAAGAGCAGTTGGTGGCACGGTGGGGGCTGAAGTTAGATTAGAGGTAGTTAATAAGTAATTGGTATGTAAAGAAGTAGAATCGTTGTGTGTAGAAAACATTTGGAGGATAAGAAAAATAGAAGGTGACAGAAAAGCTTTAGGGTCTGGGCGGGTTTTTATAACTTGAGATGAGAGCATGTTTGAGTGCTGATGGAAAAGTTGAAAACACAGTGCCGGGGAGAGAGGAAATGAGACCATGAGCATTACCAGAGGTGTGAGGTCTCTGAGAAAAGGGAAAGGACACCAGAGCACATCTGACCTCACTGGCCTCTGAAAGGAGCGAGAGAGGAGAGGTTGGGGACAGATAAATGTAGGATGTCACAAGGTGGTAGGAAGATGAGAGAGTTCCTACTGGTTTCTTTTTGAAAAAGGAAACTTAACACTCCAAATCTTTAATATTACAAAAATGTTCAGGTTGAGGACATACTGCCCCTCCAACACACACGTACATACACACATTCTCAAAAGTCAT
>NW_007728967.1:8020-12992 GCF_000696425.1 Galeopterus variegatus
TTCTGTTCTCTCCTTCCAAAAGGTCACATATTGTTGCAACTGTTCTTCTCTTTCTTTTTCTATCCTTCTTTCCTTCCTTCCTTCTTTCTTTTTTCTTTCTTTCTTTCTTTCTTTCTTTCTCTCTCTCTCTTTTTCTCTTTCTTTCTTTCTTTCTTTCTCTTTCTTTATTTTTTAGCTCCCACTTATGAGTGAGGACATGAGGTATTTTTCTTTCTGTGCCTGGTTTGTTTTATTTAACATAATTTTCCCCAAGCTCATTCATATTGCTGTAAGTGACAGAATTTGATTCTTTTTTATGGCAGAGTAGTATCCACTGTATACATATACCACATTTAACTTATCCAGTCATCCATCGATGGACATTTAGGTTGCTTCCATATCTTAGCTATTGTAAATAGAGCTGTGACAAATATCGGAGTACAGGTATTCCTTCGACATGATGATTTCCATTCCTTTGAGAATACACCCAGTAGTGGGATTGCTGGATTGTATGGTAGTTCTATCTTGAGTTATTTCAGAAACTTCCATACTGTTTTCCATAATGGCTGTACTAATTTACAGTCCCACCAACAGTGCAGAAGGGTTCCCCTTTCTCTGCATCTTTGCCAGCATTTGTTATGCTCTGCCTTTTTGATACTGGCCAGTCTAACTGGCATGAGATGATATCTCAATGTGGTTTATTTGCATTCTCCTGATGATTAGTGTATTAAGCATTTTTTCAAGTACTTATGTCTTCTTTTGAGAAATGTCTATTCAGCTCCTTTGTCCATTTTTTAATCGGATTATTTGGTTTTTTACTGTTAAGTTGTTTGAGTTCCTTGTACATTCTGGATATTAACACCTTGTTGGATAAGAAATGTCTATTCAGCTCCTTTGTCCATTTTTTAATCGGATTATTTGGTTTTTTACTGTTAGGTTGTTTGAGTTCCTTGTACATTCTGGATATTAACACCTTGTTGGATATATAGTTTGCAAATACTTTCTCCCATTCTGTAGGTTGTTTTTTCACTCTGTTGATTGTTTCCTTTGCTGTGAAGACGGTTTTTAGTTTGATATAATCTCATTTGTTTTTCTTTTGTTGTCTGTACTTTTGAGGTCTTATTCATAAAGTCTTTTCACAGTCCTACATCCTGAAGTGTTTCCTCTATGTTTTCTACTAGGGTTTTATAGTTTCAGGTTCTATATTTAAGTTTTTAATCTATTTTGAGTTGATTTTGGTATATGGTGAGATGTACAGGTCTAGTTTTATTCTTCTGCACATGGATATACAGTTTTCCTAGCACCATTTGCTGAAGAGGATACCCTTTCCACAATGTATGATCTTGGCAACTTTGTCAAAGATCAGTTTGCTGTAAGTACATGGGTTGATTTCTGGGTTCTCTATTCTGTACCATTGGTCCATGTGTCTGTTTTTATGCCAGTACCATGCTATTTTGATTACTATAGCTTTGTAGTATAATTTGAAGTCAGGTAGTATACTGCCTCCACTTTATTTTATTTATTTGGGTTTTTTTTTGTTTGTTTGTTTGTTTTTGCTAAGGGTTGCTTTGGCTATTCACAGTCTTTTGTTGTACCATATGGATATTAGGAGCATTTTTTTCTAATTCTGTGAAGAATGTCAATCATATTTTGATGGGAGTTGCATTAACTTCATAGGTTGCTTTGGGTGGTATGAACAGTTCAAAACATTAATTCTTCCAATCCATGAATACGGAATGTCTTTCCTTCTTTTGGTGCCCTATTTAATTTCCTTCAGTAGTGTTTTGTAGTTCTCATTGTAGAGATCTGTCACCTCCTTTGTTAATTTTATTCCCAGGTATTTTATTCTTTTGGTAGCTATTCTGAATTGGCTTGCTTTCTTGACTTCTTTTTCTGCTAGTTCACTGTAGGTGTATAAAAACACTAGTGATTTTTGTGTATTGATTTTGTATCCCGCAACTTTACTGAATTTGTTTATCAGCTCTAGGAGTTTTCTGGTAGAGTTTTTAGGTTTCCCTATATATAGGATCATGTCATCTGCAAATGGGCACAGTTTGATTTCATCTTTTCCAACCTGAATGCCCTTTATTTCTTTCTCTTTCCTGATTGCTCTGGCTAGTACTTCCAATACTATGCTGAATAGGAGTGATGAGAGTGAGCATCTTTGTCTTGTTCCCATTCTTAAAGGAAAAGCTTTGAGATTTTTCCCATGCAGGATGATATTGGTGGTGCGCTTGTCATGTATGGCTTTTATTGTGTTCAGATACTTTACTTGTATACCAATTTGTTAAGAGTCTTCGTCATGAAAGGATGTTGAATTTTATCAAAAGCTTTTCTGCAACTATTGAGATAATATATGTTTTTGTTTTTTATTTTATTGATATGGTATATAACATTTATTGATTTGTGAATGTTGAACCATCTTTGAATCCCTGTGATGAATCCCACTTGATCATAGTGTATAAGCTTTTAGATGTGCTGTTGTATTCTGTTTGCTAATACTTTGTTGAGGATTTTTTGCATCTATTTTGTTCGTCAAGGATATTGCCTGTTTTCTTTTTTTGCTGTGTCTTTGTCTGATTTTGTTATCTGGGTGATGCTGGCCTCATAGAATGAGTTTGGAAGAATTGCATCTGTCTCAATTTTTTTGTAATAGTTTGAAAAATATTGTTATTAATTCTTCTTTAACAGTTCGGTAGAATTCAGCAGTAAAGCCAATCAATCCTGGGCTTTTCTTTGTTGGGAGACTGCTGATTACTGCTTCAATCTCATTGTTCATTATTGGTCAGTTCAGGTTTTCTATTTCTTCTTAATTCAGTCTTGGTAGTTTGTATGTGCCCATGGGTTTATCCATTTCCTACAGGTTTTCAAATGTGTTGGCATATGGTTCTTCATCAAAGTCTCTAATAATTCTTTGTATTTCTGCAGTAACTGCTCCTTTTTCATTTCTGATTTTTGTTATTAGGGTCTACTCTCTTCTTTTTTTTTTAGTTAGTCTAGCTAATGGTTTGTCTATTTTGTTTATCTTCTCAAAAAACAAACTTTTTGTTTCATTGACCTTTTGTATCTTTTCTGGTCTCTAATTCATTTAGTTTTGCTCCGATCTTTATTTTTTTCTTTCTATCTACTAATTTTGAGATTGGATTGTTCTTATTTTTCTAGTTTTTTGACATATAAGTTAGGTTGTTTATTTGAAGTCTTTCTATTCTTACAATAAACAAAAAGTGTTTATTGTAAGCATTTATTATAATAAAATTCTCTCATAGTACTGCTTTTGCAGTATCCCACAGGTTTAGTGAGTTGTGCTTGTNCTTATTTTTCTAGTTTTTTGACATATAAGTTAGGTTGTTTATTTGAAGTCTTTCTATTCTTTCTTACAATAAACAAAAAGTGTTTATTGTAAGCATTTATTACAATAAAATTCTCTCATAGTACTGCTTTTGCAGTATCCCACAGGTTTAGTGAGTTGTGCTTGTATCTTCATTTGTTTTAGAGAATTTTTTTGGTCATTCAGGAGCACTTTTTTTTGACCAGTAAGGGGATCGCAACCCTTGGCATGGTGTCATCTGCACCACGCCCAGCCAGTGAGTGCACCAGCCATCACTATATAGAATCCGAACCTGTGGCCTCGGCACTACCAGCACCGCACTCTCCTGAGTGAGCCATGGGGCCGGACCCAGGAGCGTGTTATTTAATTTCCATGTATTTGTATAGTTTCCAAATTTTTGTTTGTTGTTAATCTCTAATTTTATTCCATTGTGATCTGAAAATATAGTGATATTATTTCAATCTTTTTCAATTTGTTGAGACTGAATCTGTGGCCTAACATGTGGTTTATCCTGGAGAATGATCTGTGTGTTGATAGGAAGGATGTATATTCTGCAGTTGTTGGATGAAATGTTATGTATATGTCTGTCAAGTCCATTTGGTCTAAAGTGCTGCTTAAATCCAATATTTCTCTGCCAAATTTTTGTCTAGATGATCTATCCAGTGCTGAGAGTGGCATGTTAAAGTCTCCAACTAGGGCCAACCCTGTGGCTCACTTGGGAGAGTGCGGCGCTGGGAGCGCAGTGGTGCTCCCACCGCAGGTTCGGATCCTATATAGGGATGGCAGGTGCGCTCACTGGCTGAGCGCGGTGCGGGTGACACCAAGCCAAGGGTTGCGATCCCCTTACTGGTCACAAAAAAAATAAAAAAATAAAAAAGTCTCCAACTATTACTGTGTTGGGGTCTATCTCTCCCCTTAGATTCAGTAACAGTTGCTTCATATATCTCTGTGCTCTGATGTTGGGTGCATATACATTTATGATTCTTATATCTTCTTGCTGCACTGATCCTTCTATCATTATACTGTGTTCTTCTTTGTGTCTTTTTATAGTTCTTGGTTTGAAGTCTATTTTATCTGATATAAGTATGACAACTCCTGCTCGTTTTTGGTTTCCATTTGCACAGAATATCTTTTCCACCCCTTCACTATTAGTTTATGTGTGTCTTTATTGGTGAAGTGATTTTCTTGCAGGCAGCATATAGTTGTGTCTAGTTTTTTAATCCATTCAGCCAGTCTATATCTTTTCAGTTGGGCATTGAGTCCATTTATATTCAGGGTTGTTATTGAAAGGTATTGCATTGTTCCTGCCATTTTATTAGTTTTTTATGGTTGTTTTATAATTCTTTTGTTCCTTTCTTTCCCTTTTATTGTTTATCTTTGCTGTTTGGTGTTTTTTTGTAGTGATAAGATATACTTTATTTCTCATTCTCATTTGCATCTCTGTTCTACTAGCAGTTTTTATGCTTTCTTATGTGGTTATGGTGATATATATCACTCTTTTGATTCCAGATGTAGGACTTCCTTGAGGACTTGTTGGAGGGCCAGTCTTGTGGTATGAATTCCCACAGTTTTTGTTTGTCTCGGAAAGATACTATTTCTCCTTCGCTTCAGAAGGAAAGCTTTCCTGGATATAGTATTCTTGATTGGCAGTTTTTTTCTTTTCAT
>NW_007728967.1:13933-19635 GCF_000696425.1 Galeopterus variegatus
TGAATTCCCACAGTTTTTGTTTGTCTCGGAAAGATACTATTTCTCCTTCGCTTCAGAAGGAAAGCTTTCCTGGATATAGTATTCTTGATTGGCAGTTTTTTTCTTTTCATACTTTGAATATGTTATCTCACTCTCTCCTGACTGTAGTGTTTCTCTTGAGAAGTCTGTTGCTGGCCCGATAGGGATTCCCTTATATGTGATTTGGTGCCTTTCTCTTGCTATTTTTAGAATTCTTTCTTTGTCTTTGATTTTTGACTGTTTGACCATAATGTGTCTCAGGGAGATTGTTTTCAGGTTGAATCTGTTTGGGGGTCTTTAAGCTTCTTGAATCTGTGAGACCATACGTCTCCCAATACTTGGGAAGTTTTTGGCTATGATTTCATTAAATAAGCTTTCAATGCTTTTTCCTTTATCTTCCCCTTCCAGTACACCCATAATATGCATGTTTGTATGCTTATGATTATCAGAAAGACCTCATAGGCTTTCTTCATTTTTTAAAATTCTTTTTTCTTTTTGGGGGGTCCAACTATGTTAATTCAAAAAGCCTGTCTTCTAGTTCAGAAATTCTTTCTTCTGCTTGTCAGCCAATTGTTTATCTCAGTTGTATTTTTTATTTCATTGAATGAATTCTTCAGGTCCAGGATTTTTGATTAGTTCTTTTTTATTGTTTCTATCTCTTTGTTGAATTTCTAATACACATCCTGGATATATATATATATATAGTTTGTTTGTTTGTTTGTTTGTTTGTTTTAAATTCATTGTGATTTCTATTTTTTCACTCATCTTGTTGANGTTTGTTTGTTTGTTTGTTTTAAATTCATTGTGATTTCTATTTTTTCACTCATCTTGTTGAGTTCCCTTAATATTTCCATTTGGGATTCCTCATCAGGTGATTTATTGGTTTCCTGTTGTTTGGACTTTGGTATTAGAGGATTGTGGTCTTCTTTTGGGGGATTCATGTTTCCCTTTTTCATGCTTCCTGTATCTCTGCATTGATGTCTGGGCATCTGGTGGTGTAGTAGCTTCTGTTAATTCTTAGAGTAGTTTTTGAGGGGAGAGACTCCTATCTGTACATGTGTTATGTATTAACAGTCAGGCTGGGCTTTATAGATTCAGTTCTGGGTGAGCACAGTAGTAAATGCCAGCTCACTACTCACACCTTCTCTGCTCATGCAGGTGGGCTGCTGTGTCAGAGAGGACAATGGGCTCCCAGGGAAGGTGTCTGGATCTAGGCAGCTTGCACACCCAAGGCACACTCTCTGNATGGGCTCCCAGGGAAGGTGTCTGGATCTAGGCAGCTTGCACACCCAAGGCACACTCTCTGTTGTTGCTTGCAAGCTCACAGTGTCAGGCAGACCTCTGAGCTCCCAGGGTAGGAGGGCATGGATCAAGGCATCTAGTTCAGGAGAGCAGTGCAGACCCTGCTCACAGTCTGTGTGAGTGGGAGCAGGGAGTTTAGTCAGCTGCAGCTCTGACTCCTGGGGAAGGAGAACGTGGATCCAGGTTACCAGCGCAAGAGACCTGTCCAACCCCTGCTTATTGTCAGCTGGGGCAGGGGTGGGGCATTGAGTCGGGCAGGGCTCTGAGCTCCCAAGGGGAAGGAAGGCATGTATCCAGGCAGCCAGCACACAATCCCTGCCCTGGTCTCTCTTCTGGGATGTACAGGGCTGCTGGGTCAGTGGGACTCTGAGCTCCCCTGGCTCCTATCCCAAACTGGTAACACCCAGTGACAGCTCTGGGATGAGGGGGTTGGGGTGACTCCATGTATAATTCCTCTCTGGGAAAATATAGTCGTGTTGGTTCGTAGCCACTCCACACACTGGGCTCACTGTCCACAAGGGCTATGTGGTTACCCTGCAGTCTGATTTGCAGGTGTCTACCCCACCACCACCTTGTCCTGACAGTGCAGGATTTCTCCAGTCTCTATGCCAGTTCTGGTCATGAGTTTCCCCTGTCCTTCTATTCTGCTGTGTCAAGTTTCCCGGTCTTGCAGGTTTTCCTCACTGTTTAGCTGGATTCCATTGTTTTCCCCTATACACTCTACAGGTGACTATTTGTTGCATGGGGTTGGCTTTGTTTGTTTGTTTGTTTGTTTGTTTGTTTGGGGGGGTTGCATCAGAAGCATGGGCTAGCCACCTCTCATCAGACATCTTGCTGGGAAAAACCAAAGCAAGGTTTTAAAAGTTAATCAAAGAAATAATATTGACTACTTCTTTCCCAGAGATATGACTAAAAGGGAATGAGCTATGTAGCTAATGTGGAAAGTAAAACTTTTCAATTTGTTTCCTTTGCATTTTTGAAATAATGTGTAGATCAGAACCAACTGAATTAAACAGGTGACACACAGCACTTGAATACAATGATTAATGGTACCTACACAGTAATATATGGGAAAATGCTATTGAGCTCAGATATTATCATGACCATTTTCACCATGCACTATAGTTCAATACATGTGTTAGATATCGCCTTTTTAAAAAAATAAAAAAAAAATTTACATTATCTACTTTTTTCCACATTATCAACCTTAGTAGACAGACTCTTTCAACCATTCCTGGTAAGAGACATCATCTCGGTTGTGTATATATGCTAATATATCTTACAGTATCAGGATGTCTTATAGTACCATGATGGAAGGGGGAAAGGATTTAAAGTGTTTAAAATAAAAAAAAATTTACATACTATTTATACAGATTATTCTTATCTTTGGTTTGTCCAATTCAAAATCCGAAGACCGTATATATGTGTGTGTATGCATTTTGAATTATAAAAAAAAATTGATGAAAAATAAATTCTATAGAAGTATAGAATTAAAAATAACTGAAAATAGTTTTTGCATTACTGCCTGTTTCTATACTGATTTTTAAAAACCAGTACTAGTTTTCATATTTGCTTTATGCCCTTTAAAGGAATCAGATTCATAATGTACAAAGTTTATTTGATATATAGAGCAGAGCCATAAACCATATTTTATGCATAACATTGATTAAATGCACGGCTGATATATTTCACTAAGATGGAAACCATGCCGAAAGCCTTACATTTTGATAACTTTCCTTTTGGGGGGCATTTCTAAATTATTTAAGTTGAAGAATAAAATGACTTGTTTGTGAATTTACATGCTCTTTTTAATCATCTTTAGGTAATGCTGATATGGCAAAGACGCTAAATTACAGGCAGCAGTGGGAATCTACTGTGTAAAAGGCACAGAATCATTTTCTATATGAGTCCATGAGGAATATTCTGTTCAAGGAATGGAGGCATAAGAAAATTACCTAACTCATGAACCACACATTAAGAGCGTAGTCAGCTGTTGTAAATGCGTATCCAACAACAAACCATTATGTGTCTTTGGTTTAATTATATGTGCTTATTACACACCTGTACTGGAGAGTAGAGGTTGCTATTTGCATTACTTGTGGTTTTCGCTATCAAAACAGCATTAGCATTACGAAGCTTATCAAGGTTATGTATGATTTCTTTGATTTGAGTGTGTAAGTCCCTTTATTTTGTACACAACCTAAACAAGATGAGTTGGAAAAATTAGGAAATGTTTTAATCATTTTAGCATTTTATAGACATGGACAAACATCAAGTCATCCTGTTATTTAGGAAGAGAGTAAAAAAGTTAGATGAACTAAACATTTAATTTTTTTCCAAAGTTCTATCTTTAAGCATATTAATTATTATTACTATGATGATGTTATTTACCGAGTATTTCTGAATAAAATGTTAAACTTCCAAATAATTTGTGACATACAATTTCGATAAGTCACATGAAGTAAACGATCTAGGAGAAATTGTTCTGTATGTGTGAGAACATCTCCTGACTTAATGAAAGTATTAAAATATTTATTATGTTGAAAAGTATATTTTAAAAGTAAAGATAAATGTGTATTGAAAACAACCTCAAAAGACAAGTGGCTCAAAAAAGAAAAATTTTATGGAGTAATTCATTGATATACATCCTCAAAACTTGTTACTTTTACAGATCAGATTTCCCTACTGGTTTTGATATTACTTGTTTTTAAAGTACCTAAGTCATCAGTTCCCATCCTTTAATTTCACTCTTGTCTATGTTTAAGTTCATCTTTTCACGTCCTCCCTTTACTCCTGTCTTTCATCCTTTTCAAAAGAGGAAAAAGTAGGGAAGACGACACGTCCTCATGAACGTAATCCTATTATCATTTCAGAGGAATAAACAACAAATGGTGCTCAATACCCAGAGAAAATTAAAATTCTATTTGGGATTCCCACAGGGTCTAGTACCAGTCCCACAGATGAAGTTTGATAGTTTCTCAGGAAGACAAAAGCTTATTAAAAGAAAGGATTTAGATCCATGAAAAATATGATAATAATAGCAAAAGGAGAAGGACTAAATATTATTGATTTGTAGTAGACATCAGCAGGGAGCAGATGGTATTATGGGGTAAAAAGTAGTCATTTTACTAGATGCCTCAATATGAAACATGAATTGTATTTTTTACAACTACAGAAAACTACAGATAAATCTCTGGAAATACAAACAAGTTTCTGGAAATATAAATAAGGCTCTAGTAGTTTTTTCCTTAGGATAAAGCAAAGGGCCAAATATAAAGATAAAGCAAATTTTTTCCAGCTCTTGCTCATAATGTCATATTTTAAAGGTTGTATAACCCTTTCATTCACAAAAATCAGAAACACTAAAATAAAATGATCACTTTTTTATATGATGCTATAAGTTCCCAAACTAATATTGCTTCATTTTATTAATATGTAGATAGAGATTATTTTTCAACTCATTTTATTTAAAAATAATTATTTTTGTTCAACTATTGCAGCAAAATATTTCTTAGGAATTGCTTGACAATGAAATCATCTGAGATGACTAGAACAATGAGGTAATTTTTTAGAATTTAGATTATCTCCACAATGTCTATTACATGTTTTTGCAAGTCAGCAAATTATTTCATTTTTCTCTCCCTAGTATGGAAATTTAATCTAGGTATTTATTTCATTTTTGGTAACCTATTTGAAGAAAGACTAACTACCCTTCAGTATACAGTATTACATTATGCATTCAAAACTGATACTATAAATTATGGAATCTAACAAAAAATTATTAATGGCTGGAGAGGGGGACAACCAGGAAACCTCAACTGCTAGTGACAGAATATAATTTTTCTCTGTTTCCCATCAGTGAAAGAAAAGGAACACAGAGTGTCTGTGTTTAAACAGTTCCATTGCATTCACTCTCTTTCACACATGTCACTGTTTATAAAAAGAAACAACAGTGAGGCCCCAAAATAGACTTCAAGTCTATACCACAAACCCTTAAACATCAGTAAAGAGATACTCTTACGGTATAGCTGGGTAATACAATCCTTTTCCACTCAGGTTCATTTCAATATGCAACTGATGACAGTAGAATAAGGACAGCATTGTTATTCTACTGTACTATATTGGTGACAGAATTTGCCAGTGATTTTCCTCTGCTATTGTTACAAGTGCTCTCCCCAAATGGAGTATTTTATAATGATTAACCAATAAGGACAGCATTGTTATTCTACTGTACTATATTGGTGACAGAATTTGCCAGTGATTTTCTTCTGCTATTGTTACAAGTGCTCTCCCCAAATGGAGTATTTTATAATGATTAACATCACTGACTGTCGATTCTAAAGCCTGTCTGGCCATTTTGAAATCGCCTCAATTAAAGAAGG
>NW_007728967.1:20122-22630 GCF_000696425.1 Galeopterus variegatus
CTCTGCTATTGTTACAAGTGCTCTCCCCAAATGGAGTATTTTATAATGATTAACCTCACTGACTGTCGATTCTAAAGCCTGTCTGGCCATTTTGAAATCGCCTCAATTAAAGAAGGGATCCCGTAAGCCCCAGGGTGAATCCTTCTGAAAGTCTATGATGTAGAGAATAAACTACCTCCACTAGATGCTACCTGGCTAAGATCACTCACGGGCATCCCAGGGGGACATGGAAGTCCTGAATGAGGCTGGATACCATGAACATGTTGGAGCACACATCCATACATTTGTGTGATTTCCAGCCCAACCCTTTTCTACACCAGGAGTCTAGATTCAAATGGCTGAGGAGGTTTTTGCAGAAATGATACAACAGAGAGAATTAAGTCTACCACAGTGGCCCGGGGGTTTAGACTGAGTAGAGAAAGAACGCAGAGTTTTTGCGATGGATCACAGGATCGAGGCTGGAGGAGGAACATCGTTAATGAGCAGATCCACTGAGAGAACATAGATCTCCCTCCCCTTCCTACATCATGCCCCTTCATAATGACAGTTATCATAATACAGCAGTTAATCTCAAACAGTGTAAACCTATGGGCAATGGTAATTCAATTTATACAATTCTGTTTTATAGAACAATTTCTAACTTCTAGAAACATTTTATAGAAAAAATCATCCATGAGAAATTTAGCATAGATTAAGACAAATTTTACTATAATCTATTGGATTTGTGCTCAGAGCAATTATACTGTATCCCAAAGTTTCAGAAAAATCAGACTTTACATTAAAACATTCTACCTAAAATGAAGCTGAACCTTCTTATATTCTACTTTGTAGATAGACTCTGTCCCAATTTTGTTAAAATTGTGGAATAACTCACATTTGTTTTGCTTTATTTTTATGTGTGCAGCAGTATCTCTTATAACAAGAATGAAAAAGCTCATTCACTACAGGACACTCTTCTCTGCAGTTTTATCCTTAAATTCATACATTAATACATCCTTAAATTACTACATGAAGACCACATTCTTAGGACTCATAAATCCACTCTCTGCCCACTCTTTTGTCCAGATTTAATTTGATGTTGTTCTAGAGTCTTTCCACAGTGTGCTATAGGAAAGGATTTGTTTTGTTTTGTTTTCTTCTGGGTATTATTAATATTTTTGGTATGGGGTGGAACATTGCAGGCTGGATCCTATATCATGAATGAAAATAAAACTGCCTTGCAATTTGTTTAATTTCCCCAAAATAATGCTAGTAATGAATGAGATAAATTATTATATACTGGATTATATAATATGCAGTGCAGTAGGTTGAATTGTGTTCCCCCAAAAGATATGTTCAATTCTAATTCCTAGTACCCATGAATGTGACCTTATTTATAAATAGGGTCTTTACTCATATAATCAAATTAAGATGAAGTCCTAGTGGATTAAGGCAGGCCCTAAACCCAATGACCTGTGACTTTATAAGAGAAAGGAGAGGGAAATTTGGATATAGAGACAGGGCACACACAGGAAAGAAGGCTGTGTGACATCAGAGGCAGAGATTGGAGTGATGCAGCCATAAACCAAGGGTGGCTGGCAACCACCAGAAACTAAGAGAAAGATGTGGGACAGATTCTGCCCTCAGAGTATCCAGAAGGAATCTACTCTTAGCTACCTTGATTTTGGACTTCTCACTTCCTGAACTGAGAAAGAATAAATTTCTGTTGTTTGAAGCCACCCAGTTTGTGTTCATTTATTATGATAAACCTAGGAAACTAATACATATAATATATGTAAGTTTGTAAGATAACCACACTTCAGATTGTTTTCAGGCATAAAAAGGGCCAACATTAGCCCTGAGTTCGCATGCTGCCAGAGCCACAGGTGAGAAACCCCCACTTATTTTTGATTTTCAAAAGTCTAAGGACATTGACTTCCTTTCCTCATGATGTATTTTTTATTTATCCTCATTGTCACCTAAAATTATTGACAACTTAAAAGGAAATAGTTATGTTGAAAATTGGAAGCTAGAATTGTTTGTTATGCACCTCAGGTTTCTCAGGAAAACTTTCATTTCATGATGGAGGCTATGAATTTTCCATCTCCAGTTGCCTCCAGATTAATTTCCATTGCAAATGGGAATTGTTTTTCTATTAAAAATGAACATGTCAATCATTCAATAATATGAATACATAGAAATTTTAAAGGTACACACATACACAAAGGAAAAAAATGCCTGACGGTACACATAACAAAATCTTAATAAAATTAGGAGTTTCCATTGTCTTTTTATTGGTTGTACAAATTTACTACTTTTTCTACAATGAGTATGAATTGCTTATGAAATTTTTAAAAAGAAAGAAAAATTAACAGGGAGTTGCTTAGTGCATGGCATGAAATTTGCATTTTTCTCAGGCCAGATGTTTCCCTGACCTTATCAAGGTACCAGGAGAAATAAGCCAACAGACCTCCATGGTCCCCTTGTCTTGGAATTATTTTTTCCTACACAAACACACACACACACACA
>NW_007728967.1:23315-29741 GCF_000696425.1 Galeopterus variegatus
ACACACACACACACACAACTAATAAAGGAGTGTTAGCTTTATCAGCAATGAGATGTAAAGGAGACATAAATCATGGATGTACCTGACATTTAACCAATTTAGATTCCTTTCACACAACTTTCAATTTCAAGTGTGTCCTTTGATTCTTCATTTAGAGAAAACAACCCTGTCTGCTGATCAGAGAATGTCTGACCAAGCCTGCCCCATCCCACAGCTCCTAAAAGCCTATTTGGTCACAACAGAGTAAGAGTATGATATGAATCTGCAGTCCCAAGGAGCCATATGTGGCAGCCCTGGGTCTAACCCTACCTTCTGAAACACTCAGCATTGTATGTAGTCTTGAGCATTAAAAAGTATAGGAAATTGTCCGGTTTATTTTATGGCACTGCCAGTTTTTAAAAACCAATCATATTTCTTAGCTTCTGATTAATCTTAGGACAAACATTAAAATGAATTAAAATGGCCTACCAGGTGCTGCCTGATCCAGACCTACTTCATCAGCCACTCACTGTCTACACCCCAAACCTCCTTCAGTCCCTCCTTTGTGCCATGAAACTCCCTGCCACAGGGCATTTGCATTTACTGTTTCCTCTTCCCGTAATTCTCTTCCTCTCCACCTCTTTACTTAGATAATTCCTATTTACACTTTAGATTTTACCTAGGTCTTTGTTTCCTCAAAGTAACCTTCCTTTACCTTCCAGACTACATCAACTGGCCAGCCCAAGTATGAGTATTTTATTAATGTTTATTGTATTCTCTAGAATATAAGTTGCATGAGAGCAGAGATAAATCTGGTTTGTTTGTTTCTCTCACCCCTGAATCCTCTGCACTTGAAAGTGCCTGGCACATAGTAGGCTCTATATAAATACTTACTGAATAAATATATGGATGAATAATTGGAAATACAAACTGTAAAAATTCTTCAAATTTCTCAGTTCTCAAGAAACTTCTCATTCAAGTCCAGGAGACACAGAATGGTGCACTCATCCAGACATGGATGGAGGAAGAACTTGGAAAGCAATGGAGTTCAGAGGCCATCCACAAGCCAATGCTCAACTGTTGTGAGTGCTGTCCTTCCTTTCTGGGAATACTACTAGCTATTCTCTCTCATGTATCTGTTCCTCATTTTCCACCATTTCTTCTTTATATATGCATGGTGACTTACATCTGTATTATTCAATAGAGTTACAATTGGGGTATATTCATGATATAAAAAGGTGAGTCCCCCACCGCTAGGTTTATATGCATATTTTACCTGCCAACAATTCTCTGATACTGTGACCAAGCCTCCCAAGATGGTGGCTTTCCAGACTCACCTAGCATATGGGGTTTCTAGATTCAGTTACCCATGCCACTTATTAAAACCTCGCATGAAATATTACTTTCCAACAGATATAATCATGCTAAGAAACTGAGATCACATCAAGAGTTTCATCTTCTCTTCATTCCTTATCAATTACAAGGCTGAGTGTCCTGAAACCTTTTCCAGTCCTCTGCCAGGGAATGGGATTCTTCAACTGTCAGAACCATCATAAGCATCAAAGCTAATTTAGCAAACCTGACCATGTTGCTGAGTCCCAAAGGATTTTGCTCAAGACCTCTAGCCAAGCCCCTGCTGTCACCACCGGATAATCATTCCAAAGGGGGTGGGGGGCAATTATCTCACCTCTCCTTTTGTTTAACTCAAGGCAGAAATAAAGGTCATGGTGACAGCCAAACACTATATTCTAAAGCCTTGCTTGGAACATGGATGAACAAGTGCCTGCCTCCTCTTTTATAGAAACATAAACAGCAAAAGTGTGCCATTTCAGAAAGAAGAGAGACTTACCATCACATGTCTAATGATGTTACATGTTCACTCTTATTGCAGATAGACAAGCCATTTCATGAGAGAGGCTTGGATACCCTACCTGAGGTATTCACAGTCTACTTCTTGTAGCTGCTTCCTCTGGGAAGGAAAATTCATTATATGGTAGTGTCAGGGTCTCCAGTCACATGTGAGATGTTTCTCCAAAGTTCTCCCATAATATAGAGCCAATTAACTTTACTTTCACATTTCTCCTTTCAATTCAGTGCTCATTTTAATTGGACCCACTGAGTGGCCCTCTAGGTTCATTTCCTGCATGTCACTTGCTGCTAGCACCTCTGAGGCCAGCTCTGCATGCAACTGTGAAGAGGACAATGTGTGTGTACACTGTCCCATGCCCAGTTACTTCTCTCTTAGGGGACTTGAATTCCTCCCTACCAAACTTCTGACTTCAAGAAAATGACTTTAGAATGCAGGTTTTGTGATGGCATTTTACACATTGAGTAGTGGTATAGGAAAGGTAGGGGACACGAGGCCTTTCTCATGTCTCCCTGTCGAGGCAGGTGCCGACCTGGTTTACCAATAAAACTTGCCCTTTTCATGCCTCTTCCTGGTGTCAAGCTTGATAAGAAAATTATGAAAATAGAGAACCTCCCACATGCATTTTAGGAATGAATCAGGAAACCCTTAAATCACTGGTCCTCCAAGATGAAGGGATGTACCTCTCCCTGTTTTAAGGTGAATCTGATCAGGCTGTAATCTGCAAAAGCCCAGCCCACAAGATAGCTCCCTATTCAATATGCATCCAAAGAGAAGTGAGTACATTATTCCTTCCAAAGTCGGCTACAATCGAAGCTCACTAAATTTACTCCACATCTTCCTATCTCAGGCTGTAACAGAAGAATAGCAAGTATTTTTTACTAAAATGCTCATTTTTATCTAACCCCTTCTTTGAAGATTTCTCCATCACTAATGCCGAGGACGTGGTCTTTATGTTATAGAGGATGGCAGAACACCAGCAAATCAATGTTGCTCTCCCAGGGCTGTTGTCAGAGCCTCAAACACTTGTCTAGCAGCTGTGTCCTTTTGCCAGCAATGTCATGCAGAATTGAGGGCAGAATTCACTGCAAATGTAACGGGATTAATGTCAGAAGTAAATTCCGTGTGTGTGTGTGTGTGTGTGTGTGTGTGTGTGTGTGCGCGTAATAACTTCGTATAGCATACATTATACGAAGTTCGCGCGCGCGTGCACGCACACATGGAGGCTTAGGCTTAGGACAGGCATAAACATGCCTGTCTGAAAAGGTGCGCAGAAGATTGACTTCACGCCTTGATGGTCCATGCTAATTATGGCCAAGAAAATCATCATAATTGATATCTCACATAATGTTGCGCGCACGCGCGCACGCACACATGGAGGCTTAGGCTTAGGACAGGCATAAACATGCCTGTCTGAAAAGGCGCACAGGAGATTGACTTCACTCCTTGATGGTCCATGCTAATTATGGCCAAGAAAATCATCATAATTGATATCTCACATAATGTAAACACATATTTCAACTGTCCACCTATACCAATGCCCCTGTTAAGCATTCTATAGTGAGCCAGATGATGGGTTTCCTTTATTTGTTCACTCCTAATCTCCATAGGGAGCCCACCATCTTCGCACTCTGCATCTGCCTCTGCTGAAGCAGAATTTTCCTGCACTAGGTTGTGTTGAGAATTAGGCAACAATGAATGAATAGTAAATGAAAGGAAAGGCCAGCCAGGGGAAATGTGGAAATTGGGTAATCAGACCCTTAATCAAGTTGGTTTTACTTAGCTCACATGGATGAAGCACATTTCAGCAAGCTCTACATCCCCAAAGGTTACTATGGCACATCCTAGAATGACGGTTGTCGCTTACTCAGTGATCACTATGTGGCAGGCTCTGTGCTAGGAGCTATACATGTGTTCGTTCAATTCATCCTCATGCCAGCCCCCTGAGACATAGCAGTTAGTATCCTCTTTTTACTGCTGCAAACACTGAGGTTCAGCGAGGTTAAGTAACTTGTCCAAGGTCAAATTATAACAGATAATGGGTGGATGTAGGATATGAATAGTGTGGACCAGAGCCTGTGCACTTAATGAGCACTTCTCTGGGCCTTTTCTTTTTCGCCTTGAAATCCCAAACTATTTTGTAGGGTTTAATAACATTGCAAAGAGGTAATATGGAGCCAGTGATGTAAGACTTATATATAAAGGAAGCTCTGAAGGCAGATGAGTTTTCTACAATTATACAGGCAAAACTTGATGTTCTGAAATGTGAACCTTTGTATCTACCCCTTATATGAACTTCATCCACGGAATCACAAAATAGAATCTCCAGAGCTCAATGTCAATTCCACGTGCCTCCAAGCGGCGGAGATCTAATCCTTCTACAAATATGAATACTGTTTGCTGTAAATGATTTTCAGAAGTGGAGGTTGCCTAGGAACTGAAGTTGCCCATTTTAAAACCACAGCTCCTAAAGAATACTGAGTTTTTACCAGAAAACAATTTGACCAGTCCTGTCTCCCACAATTTATTCTGAGGTCTATAAACATTCAATACTATTCCTCTGTTCTTCTAAGAACAAGGCCATAAAAGAAAGAATCACTCACTTAGCTGATTTTGCTACCACATGGTCCATTAAATTCCCCTGACACTTGTTGAACTTAAACAAACACCCCAGAGTGAGAGAAAATAGCCATTCTGGATGATATTTGTTTGATCAGTCTGTGAAAAACGAAATCACTCAGTCAAGCCTGCATGATTGACTGACAACAGGTCTGCTGTGCAAATCTGCATCCACAAGTGAAGCTGATTTACAAAATGACGATAGATCATATAGACGATAAGATTTTTATCTAGTCATAGCCTGGAGAAACGATTAAAAAAATTTTTTAAAAAGATCTCTTCGTGAGTGATGCCCAGGCAAGGTCAGGAGTAAGAACCAGATGTTTGGAGGCCTCTGTTTGTCAGGGGACTCCTTCACTTCCTCACATTTTGAGAGATTCTGCTTTGACTATTGAAAAACTTTTTCAGCTGTTCACCTATTCGAACACAGATGTAAAGAAGAAAGATCTGAAAAGCCCTCTTTAGAAATTTAGACTTACAATATTTCATCAAAGTCTATCTTGTGTTCCCCAGGCCGGCTTCTTGCTAAATCCTTATTTTATCTCACCCTCCTTCTTTGTTAAAATTCTGCTCTTTGAACCCATATCCAGCTTAAAACCTTCTTGGCAAAATAATATAAGCCAGAGTCTGCAGCTAGATGGACCTTTCAAGCCCTCCCAAGGTGAGAAAATGTTATTTTTCCTTTTTATGTGTTGTGGTTCATTGGGTAGTATTTGTCATCTTGTCACATAATAGGAATGACATTCACGATGTTGAAATACACCCTCAAGCGCAACTATGGATATGGGAGCAGTCCCCGGGCTGCAGCCTTCATCCAGCCCTCAAACACGCTCAGGCTTATATGTTCCTAGCCAAGAACATTCTCTTAAAGTGTACCATTTCATTCTGATTGCTCACAAGGGTCAGGTTCACACCAGAACAATCTTTCCTTTGGAAAGGCAAGGAGATAATTGGATTGCATTTGGAAGCCTTTTACCATATTTTGCGCTGACACTTGAAAAGGCATGAAAAATTTGCTGAGTGTAATATTCTTTAAGATACACACACACACACACACACACACACACAGAGAGAGAGAGAGAGACAGAGAGAGACAGAGACAGAGAGAGTTCTGGTTGGACGGGGAGGTGGGTTGAATAGTTTTCTTGTTTATTATGAGGATAGCTGTAATGGAATCATTGTGATAATATACTCGATATAGTCAAAGATTTCCTGAAGGTACAAATTGAGGGTGCTGTTGTTGGAAATTGCTTAGACTCCTCTCTTGGGGAAACCACCTCTCTACTTTCAGCTCTATAGAAACTCGGAGGCTGCCAAAAGGAGAGTCTTGCATTCACCCCAGCTTCTCAAGCCTGGCCCTATCCCCACTGCTCCCTTGGGCTACACAGTGTCCTTTAAAATTCTTTTTTAACTTTCAGCCTCACAATGAAACTCATTTTATCCTTTCTCTGCAACTATCTACAGAGCTAACTTGCGAGCTATCATCTCTTTGTTTTTCAGCTGTAGGTGGAGCGCACAGGATAATTTTTCTGCTGACCTGTTCTAAGCAGGATTATCCTGGCTTCAAGTCACTAAGATACACAGTTCTGCCTGTTGATAAATAGACATTTCCAGGCAGTTTTGGAAAAAACTTTTTCATAAATGATCTCAGAATGTTCCTGAAGAAAACATACCCAAGAACACAAAACTAGAAAGTTTATAAACACTTAGAGGCTAATGATCCAACCAGTGTGTTTTTGTGATACTTCTTATTTTTTATTTACTGTCAGTTCACTACCTCTATCCCATAGAAGTACCTAAAGTTAGAAAAGGAGGGGAAAAAATTCAAAAGCACTTAACAAAGGTTTAGGAGAGGACATTTCAGCTATTGTCTAATATGCTTTGGAAAAAATCTCCTATAGACAAAAAATTAGAATTTTTAAATACAGAAAAGATTTCTCATTGTCATGATCAAAGTATAC
>NW_007728967.1:29787-40379 GCF_000696425.1 Galeopterus variegatus
AGACATTTCCAGGCAGTTTTGGAAAAAACTTTTTCATAAATGATCTCAGAATGTTCCTGAAGAAAACATACCCAAGAACACAAAACTAGAAAGTTTATAAACACTTAGAGGCTAATGATCCAACCAGTGTGTTTTTGTGATACTTCTTATTTTTTATTTACTGTCAGTTCACTACCCCTATCCCATAGAAGTACCTAAAGTTAGAAAAGGAGGGGAAAAAATTCAAAAGCACTTAACAAAGGTTTAGGAGAGGACATTTCAGCTGTTGTCTAATATGCTTTGGAAAAAATCTCCTATTGACAAAAAATTAGAATTTTTAAATACAGAAAAGATTTCTCATTGTCATGATCAAAGTATACCCATAATGGACATCTAGTTCTCTCCTATTTGATCATTTCTCCAAAGGGCTCTCAATTAATTTAAAGCCAAGAATTATTTCATAATACTCTTCAAGTTTTAATTTATTTATATTTAGTAATCAACTCATTCATATGCTTTGTATTTACTTAGGCAATAGTTTTCTTTGTTTCTTTGGGTGTATATACCAGGAAGCAGTATTGCTCGAAGCAAGGCATTCTGAATACTTTATTGAGATGGTATTTTTGCTACTGTGGAGTATTTGAGTACACCTACCTTAAAGATTTTCATGCTAAAGTTGTTGTACCCAAGGCCTAAAAGTAGAACTTTAGGATTTCAATCCCCATTTGTCTGTGCATTAAAGTACAAAGATTTAAATTATTTTCTAAGAAGCTTTATTCTGCTTATGAGTAATGCTTTGACTTTTAGGTAATCTTCTGCATAAAGGTAGAATAGTTTTATATGCCATTTTTTGGTCACGTGGTTTTTGCTACGATCCACTAATTTCTCAAGAGAATGTCAACCCTACTTCTGGCTTGACTTTCTATTAAAATACAGTTCCAAATAGAATTGAGAAAAGAGAATAATCACACTTCAGGTAATTGCCAAAGAAAACAATCTCAAAATCATAGCTGCCCCGTAGTCAGCAAAAGCTGAGGGAAGCTAAGTTTATGGAGGATCACTCAAAAAATGTGAATGAAATCCACATACACCTCCATACACTCTAAATATCTTCAGACTTGAATTGACTTTGAGGTAAGGCCTTTAATTCATGTCCTTAGCCATGTGACATTGGTCATGTAACTCTCTTCCAGATATTGTTGAGAATACTGATCACTATGGTGCAGAGAACTCCATGTATGAGAGACCTCGAGGTCAAATTTTTCCTCATCTTAGTATATAGCAGAACTGAATTCTTTCTAACCAATTGTTTATTTTTGTCTTATGGATACTGTGACTGGTATATTACTATTGACTGCTCATTAATAAGGTGTCCACTAATACCAAAGAGTACGGGACTTCAGGGTAGGCATTTCGTATTTGCTTTGTCTCTAGATCTATTTAAGGTCTTTCCCCTTGGTTTTCCTCTTTCTGCCTCTAGCTGATGTTTTCTGCTGCATTTTAAGTAATCTGGCAAACCACTCTTGTGGAAAATAAAATAAATAAATAAATAAATATTGCCACTAAAGGGAAAGTTAGGACATTGCCCCAAAGCCTCAAGGAAGAGCATGACCTATCCTACAGCAAGCTGGTAAAAAAATAAGAAAAGGTTTATGCTTCGTTCCTCAAAGGTATTAAAAAGAAAGCCTCTTTGGAAGAAGAGTAGGCAACCACAGGAAAAATCAAGCCAAGATAAATATAGAGGTGCAAATATAGCTAAAATAAAAAAATAATGCAAGGAAAAATGTGATGTAAAAATGTAAATCTGCTTTGATGTTGGATATAAACAGTATAAGTAACTTGCAATTCATATCTATACTGTGGAGAATGCACTTGAGATACTCTTCCAGAGAAGAGTTAAAAATGCAAAGATGTAAAAGAGGTGAGAAATAATATGGAAGACAGATTTGAGGTCAGACTTAAATAATTTTCCAATGCAGAAACCGGAGCAAAAATGAGTGAAGCAATAGTCAAAGATAGAAGAAGAAAACTCCTGAAGAAAAATCACAACTCAAAGTGACTCACTAGGATCCAGGCAAAATTAGTAAAAAAGACCTATATCTAAGTAAACAGTTACATTTTTGAAAATTAAATTCAAGAAAAAGGGAGAAAACTGTATAATTACTATTCAGATAGAAGCAACAATCAGAATGTTCCAATTTCTCCTTTTCAATATTTATTGAAAGAAAAACAAAAGTGTGATAGCTATGGAACTTTAAGGTATAAAAAGCTTGAGAAACGAGAATTCCATATAAAATCTGGATAGTATGCCCGTGCCAAGACTCTCAGGCAAGGATTCAAAGGATGTATCACTGAGTATTCTTTCTAAGAATAGTGGTTCCTTATTCCTTGAAGGTTGATCCAACTGACCAAGAGAAAAATGGAAAACAATATCAGAACACCATCATCAAATTTAAAAAGATTGGCAGGGGCATTGAAACCCATGTAAAATTTAGAGACTAAAACTATAGTAAATATGATCACAGATATCAATAAGAAATCCTAGAACCATTGTTAAAAAAAGTAGATTTAAGTGATAAAAAAATAATGTATAAAAATAAGCTGGATCTATAACCCTAAATTAAATTACATTGAAACCCATGTAAAATTTAGAGACTAAAACTATAGTAAATATGATCACAGATATCAATAAGAAATCCTAGAACCATTGTTAAAAAAGTAAATTTAAGTGATAAAAAAATAATGTATAAAAATAAGCTGGATCTATAACCCTAAATTAAATTACAAAAACTACAGCACCATGCTGTAAGTAAGACCAGGTTATGGTTCTGGACACAGAGGTCACAGGTAGAGGCCCGGGGGGAGGAGACACCACATGGGGAAAGACACCATAAGGAAGACAATTGAGGCACCCCAGCCAACAGCACTTAAGACAAAAGCCTTCTTGGACCTTCCAGCCTAGCCTAACTGCCAGCTGTATGCACCTCTACAAGTGACCCCAGATGACACATGTGAGCAGAACTGTCCAGCTGAGCCCAGCCAACCCACAGAATCATGAGAAATAAGTCCTGTTGTTTTAAGCCACTAACTTTTGGAATACTTTATTTTAAAGAAAGATAATGGAGACAGATAACTTTTCCTCTCATTAAACTTGTAATTTTTTTTAATGTTAATGCTAAGAATGCATCAAGATGTAGCCAGTCAAAATAAAAGTTGATGCAATTTTTCTGGCAAGCATTTTGGCAACATTCATATTCATAGTTGCCATTTATTTCTTTTACACAGGTGTTATGCTAAGTGTTTTATATACTCATAATTGCTCCTCACAATAATTCTTTGAAGTGATCTCTATTTTTCTTGTTCCACAGGAGAGCAGATAATGTTAGAAGGCTCATAGACTTGCTCCAAGTCATAGTTGGCAGAGGGGAGACAGAGAGGATACTCACATCCAGGTGTGTCAGATGCCTCCTGCTCTGAACCCTCAGGTCAAACAGCTTCTTCCTATTAAGAGTTCAACATTATGTATTTAACCATTTTTCTATTTATCTTATTATTGTGGTCAAAACAATTGATGACTCAAGAAAATTTGACAAATTTTAGTGCAAAGAGCAGGACCATTCACATATCTGCATACATGTTATGTATGAAGGAACTTCAAAAAGTTCATGGAAAGATTCATATTATCTTCTAATTCTATTTTTCCACAAACTTTTTGAAGTACTCTCATATAAGTAAATGCAACAAAGCTGACAATCATTATCCCTGGTGATGGCATTTTAGGACTGATTTTTAAATTTTCTTTAAAATATTCACATTTTAAACAACTTGCATGCATTCTTTTCAACTACGTTAAAAAACATTTTTCAGGGCCGGCCTGGTGGCGCACTGCTACAGTGCGCCGCTTGGGAGCGTGGCGGCACTCCCACCGAGGGTTCGGATCCCACATACAGACCGGTTCCCGCTCACTGGCTGAGCGAGGTGCGGGTGCAACACCGAGGGTTGCGATCCATTGCCGTTCAGTAAAAAAAGACAAAAAGGAAAAAAAGGAAAAAAAAAAAAACAAAAAACAAAAACATTTTTCAGTGGTGCAGAGGCTAAAAGTGAATTAGACTATCTGTAACAACTATTCTAGAGAATTCATCACTGCTTAACTGAATTGGATTGATAACACGAGCAGGTAAGCAACCCCTAACATTTTATAAAAACCTAATCAGAAAGATTGAAACCATAAGGAACCAATGAACTAAAATATCCCATTTCCGCAGTACTTGAACATATTTTGCTGTTCAGAACAATGTAACACAAATATACCAAACATTGTTATTTAGTTGAAGGCTGTGAAGATTTCTATTTACACTTTAAGGATTCTCAATTTGTTTTATATTTTAAAAGAAACATCTCTGAAATAGTTCCTATATATAGGATCAATTATAGTGGACACTTCACTTCCACAGAGATTTGTAAAGTAAGAACGGACATATTTCCAAATGGTTGCCGATTTATTTCTGCTGGAGAAAAAGATACAAGAGAAGGCAACGAGCTGCCTGGCCATCTGCAATGGCCAGCAAGAAAGGGTCTTCCCAGATTAATAGCTGCGCCAGCATGTTCAGCTCCACATAAGGAGACAAGTTATGTGCAGCAGTTAGCTGGGAGTTTGAAATTCATCTACCTGCTTCCACTCCTCTCCTGGCCCAAACTTCAAGCCTGAAAAGTGATTAAGACTGCAGGTCACATCTCCTGAGACCAAACCTATCCATGAACACATTTGTGGAATCTCAATGGAGCAGAGAAGTGAAGGAAGTTTAGCAAATTTACATGCAAGCTAATAAGAATGTATAATAGGAGGTACCTGGAATAGTCAAATTCATAGAGACAGAAAGTAGAATGGTGGTTGCCAGGAGTGATGGGAGAGGGAACGGGAGGTATTGTTTAATGAGCACAGAGTTTCAGTTGGGAAGATGAGAAAGTTCTGGAAATGGATGTTGGTGATAGTTGTACAACGATGTGAATGTACATAATGCCACTGAACTCAAAAATGTGCAGTCAAAAATGGCTAATATGGAGCTGGCCAGTTAGCTCAGTTGGTTAGAGCATGGTGCTGATAACACCAAGGTCCAGGGTTTGATCTCTGTACCGACCAGCTGCCAAAAAAAAGGGGGGGGGGAATGATAAGTTTTATGTTATGTGTATTTTACCACAATAAAAAAGAACGTATGTTGAAAAAACAAATACGTGCTCAAAAAATTACTTCACATCACTTTAATCCACCATACCACAATTACTTTTACTATTAATAATTATTTTTCGAATGGCTTACTTAATATTTTTTATTTTTAGAAATCCAGACTTTTTTTTAGTGTTTCTGAATAAAAAGCAATATTGAGTGGCAACACCCTCAGACTTCAGACACCGTCTCTGAATGGCTTACTTAATATTTTTTATTTTTAGAAATCCAGACTTTTTTGTAGTGTTTCTGAATAAAAAGCAATATTGAGTGGCAACACCCTCAGACTTCAGACACCGTCTCCCTGAGGTTGAATGAAGTTTCTAGGAATTGTGTTTGTGAGATGTGACCTGTGGAGTGGCAGCCAGTCCCACACAAGCAACATTTTCTACAGTGGAAATATCCCTCGTCTTAATTTTTTTAGGTAATCAGACAACTACCTAATTATTGCCACAGTTTCAATTTATTATGCTGTCTGTCTTCTCTAACCCAAATTAAACAGTTAGCATCTAAAGTTGTAGTTTACATTTCTGAAGTATATATGTCAATTTCAAGGGTGATTGAAGATACGATTCTCGCTGTGTTTTTCTCACAGTCCATCCTCAGACAAACCTTTGGTTTGCTGGGAATCTCCTGTGTCCTGTGTGGATCCTGCTTCTCTCTCAGGCTCATCTTTTCTCCCTCCTGCCTTTCCCCGTATGTTTCAGCAGCACAGCTGCTTGAAGCTGACCTCCACCCCCAGCCCTCGCCTTGCTATTTCTCACCTCCATATCCTTTTACTGCTATGTTCTTCCCCTGGAAGCTTGCTTAGGTCCCCCCACCCCCCTTTAAATATACACACACAGAAACCTAGCTAACTTCCACATATTGCTGAAACTTTGTTTGAACATCACACCATCCTGGAAATCTTTCTTAATCCTCCCCACCCCACCTCTTCCAGATACACAAACCCAGGTACACTTCGAACTGAGCGAACTTTCCTCTGTGCTCCTAAGGGTTTTTCTCTCACTATACTTACTGCATGGCATTACATTTATGATTCTGTATGTGTGTCTCCCTGAGGTCCCTCTCACTAACCAGTCAGCTCTTGAAGGACAGAAGCTGTACCTCGTTTACTTTTGTGTCCCCCAGTACCTAGCAATGAGACCAGGGGTTGGTGACTGATTAACCAGATAAGAAAAATGAATGAGTGAGTGAGTAGCATGAACCCCATGATATTAGTCTACACTGATAGTAGTGCAGAAAGTGACACAGTCCCTTCCCCTACCACATTAATAACCCAGTTGTCAATCATCCAGTATAGATCTTTTACATTTCTTACTGTTCCCTCCACCAATAGCTCCATAAAAAGTCTTGGAATATTCAGCCACAGTTGTAGAATTTGTATTTATTGCTAATGATATCTCTGGTTTATTTCAGAATCTACTTTGTTAATTCCAAAATGAGTCAGTTTTAATACATATTTTCTATCTGAGTGTTGTTCTAATAACAAAGTTCATCAGACAGAGATACCCTTTAAAGGTACAGGGAGTTAACTGTGTAATTTTCTTAATAAGACTGAAAAGGCAGTGCATCATTTTTTCTAACTATGGCATGCTCTGTGACACCATGTAATTTGGGGGTATCTACACTTTGCTTGGAAAAGAAAAAACAATACCTAGTTTCTTTTTAAAACTATTTTTGCTGCCAGGAAAAAAAATCATTTGCTCTGTCACAATTATGGCAATAAATCTTACAGTGAAGACATTTAATGATAGCTACAAAAGTTCCTTTATTTTACCTTACAGAGACAGGCTTTAAACTTACCAAGCATGTCAGGAAAAGTAAAGAATAGGTGCATTTTAACTTTACAAATGCCTGCTTGAGAAACATGTGGTTAAAAAGAAATACTTTTTCTGGCCCTGAGTTTGCATGACCTAGGATATGACTTCTGCCTTCTGAATATAGTAAGTTTACTTATGTTCGAAAGTGAATGATTTAGACTTTGAGTTCTTGGGTTACTGACTATAGAGCCAGGGCTGGGTCTGGAACTCACAGACCCCTCAAGCCTGTTCACAAACCCTTCACATGCAGGTCTATGAGCTAGGTAACCAGCAAAAAGGTCCTTGGAGCCTTGGTTGAAATAGGAATAGTCTTTATTCAGCACATACAAGTCTGAGAGTTAGGCAGTACAAAGAGAAACTCAGAAAATTCAGCCCCTACTGCCAAAGTCCAAAGAAAAACTGAGCAGCTGCCAGCAGAGTAAACATGCTCTTTTTTTAGAGGCAAGCTCTACCAGCCAGCTTCTGCTTCACAAACTGAAGAGCATACAATAGCAGCAAACTAAAAAGATAAATGGGTGCACATGTGCACTAACTCCACCCACACACAACTTGTTTACAAGGAATGTGCTGCATGACCCCCAACCAGACCTGGGCAGAGGGAGCCTGACTAAACTATTCTATTTTCCTCACACTGACATTATTGAAATAAGTTGGATTAATACAGTTTGTTTCAGATTTATCTGTGACCTGAAGTTCCATTGTTGGGGAAATTCAAAATTAATTCTTTCAGTAGCTTGTTTTGCCTTTAAAACAGAACCTGCTTATTGTATCAGCTTTACTGATAATCAACTGCTCTACACTCCAGCTTCTGTAAACTGTGCTTGTTTATCATAATAGCTACTGCACTGGCTACACGAATGCTGAGAAAACAAAACATATTACTGCACTAGCTACATGAATGCTTAGAAAGGGAATCTTAAAGAAACTGGAAGAGTCCACCTATGTAAACCCCATAAGACCTAAACTTGGGGCTTAAAGCTTTGAGTGCTAGCTCATCTGGGCCTGTCAGTGTAATAAAATACCTGACTCTCCAACCCTCTGAGTGCTGACCAGTTCTTTGTCAAGTCCATTCCATAACATCATGGATTTTTTTTCAATTTTTAGTTTATCTTGAATAGGAAATAGATTCCCAGAGTGTAAAATTCAAAGGTCCCAAAGAGAATATGAAAGTCCCCTCACCTTGGGCTCCCTGCCCTACAAAACATCTTCACTGATAACAATACTTTTATCAGCTTTTCTGTAATATTTCAGAGGTATTATATATAAAACTAAACATAAACAAAATGTTTTCTTAATACCTCTTTGAGATCATTCCATACCAATACATACTGAGTTTGTTTTAATAGCTGCATAGTATTCTATCAGATGGATAAAACAAAATGTTAAATCAGTCCCATATTGATAAACAAATCTTATTACAAATAATATTTAAATGAAGATTATGGAACATATATCTTTCCATGTATGAGAAATTATACATGTAGCTCAAATTCATAGAGCAGGAATTGCTAGGTCAAAGGTTATATGCATTTTTATCTTAATAGGTATTATAAATCACTCTCCACAGAGGTTACACCAATTTACACTCCCACCAACAGAAGTGTCCTTGAACCCTTATATTCTCACCACAAGTATATTACCAAAATTAAAGATTGAAAAATGTTCCCAGATATTATAAAATATGATGGAACTCATACTTTTGAAAAATTTTTTAATGTGGAAATGTTCTTCTTTAGAACATTTGAGCTAAATTTGATGACTGAAATCATCAGAAATGGTTTACTACTCATCAAAAAACAGGAATTTAGGTAACTGTTGAAACTGGGCAGTAGATGGATGGAGGCTAATTATACTATTCAGACTATTTTTGTGTATGTTTGAAATAGCCTATAATAAAAAGGCTTATTTTTTAAAATTATTCTTAAAACAGTGTTTGCTTCAGAGGAATGGTGAGGCAGGAGACTGTTGCTTTCATTACAGTTCTCCTCTATTATTTTATTTATTTAATTTTTAGATATATGCATATGTTTCACCTCTAAGGAAAGAGTTCCTTTAATGATATAAGAAATACGCATATGTTAAAAAACTTAATCAGTCTATGATTTAATTCTAAACTGTATGGTATATACTAGCAGTTCTTAAAGTGCAGTCATGGACCCCTGGAAGATTCTAAGATCTGTGACATCAAACTATTTTCATAATAACACTAAGATGTTATTTGCCTTTTTCCTTGTGTTGACATTTGCACTGATGGTACAAAAACAATAGTGGCCAGAACTGCTGCTGCCTTGGCATGAATCAGTGCACTGGAACCACTGTAGTAGTAGTCGTTGTATTCTTCACCATGACTTACTTGTAGTTAAAAAAAAAAAGTGGGTTCACTTAAGAATGTCCTTGATAAAGCAGTAAAAATTATTAATTTTAATTTTAAAAAGGAATTTAAATGTTATATGTAGACAGTTCATACATGAGGGATCTAAAGTACAAGCGAAAACAGAGGACAGGGAAATTTGAAATCTTCCTCTCCTCCCCCTTTCCTTAGCCGAATCCTCTCTATCCTGGCTCATCTCTACTTATGCTCTCCCATCTTTTCTCTGCTTAATAAAGGAACTATTTTGTTTACATTTTCTTCATTCCTAGGTTTGGTTATTCGAAGTATACTGAATGCATAAAACTCAAAGTCTTTGGAATTTAAAGGTAAGTTCAACTAAACAGATAGGACATTCACATTTTTCTCTTAACCAGTTTGTTTACCAGATCATCCTCTATGCTAATTATCTTCTGCAGTTGAGTTTTTGTTTGTTTCCATCTCTCCTTCCTTAGGAAAGAAACCTATCTTCAGAATCTGAGGAGCTGATTTAAATGCTCACTTTTCTGAAACAGAGCACAGATTAATGTAATCTTTTATTGTATGCTAGTATACAATTGTGGTTAAGTACAATGTAGCACAGATGCAGTACTTTTTTTTTTTTCCTTTTTGTCTTTTTTTATGACCGGTAACGGGATCGCAACCCTTGGTGTCGCGCCCGCACCGCGCTCAACCAGTGAGCGGACAGGTCTCTATATGGGATCCGAACCCTCGGCAGGAGTGCTGCCGCGCTCCCAAGCGCCGCACTCTACCGAGTGCGCCACCGGGCCGGCCCGAGATGCAGCACTTTTTAAAGACACACACACACCCCCACACACACACAGAGAGAGAGAGAGAGAGAAAGAGAGAGAGAGACACACACACACACACATGCCCTGTGGTTTTTCTTTGAAGGATACGGCAAGCTGTTCATTTTTTCACAGCTGTAAAGAAAAGAGTCAATTCTGATAAGTAAAATGCAAGAATCCATTTCATCTTCTCAATTAAAAAGAGAGAGCAAAATTAGTTAAAGCTAAAATTTTACTAGGATTTTTATACTTGGCCTTATATTTATATTTGAGCAACAATTTCACAGTTCATAGCCAGTTTTGTTTTCTCACTGTCCTAGAAATCTGTTCTCCTCTTCATTGGTCATTCTTTTTTTTTTTGTCTTTTTGTCTTTTTTCATGACCGGCAACGGATCGCAACCCTCAGTGTC